>NC_041394.2:168285155-168415155 GCF_900747795.2 Erpetoichthys calabaricus
TCAAACGCAGCACGATTCCGTATTTTAAAGGACGGGTGGCAACCCTACAGTGCCAGGTAACCACCCATACAATCACATTGTGATTCAGACTAGGAATGCAATGAATGTAATTACCCCGATCTACATACAAGGCGAAAGTCTTGCAACATTCAAAGATGATGGTTTGGGATAATTAGTACTTATTAAGTACAACATTGAACATAAAACAGCTTATGAAGCCTTCAACCGAAAAAAGCAAGATCTCAGAGATCGTAAAAAAAAAAAAGGAGGTAATGTCGTTTTACTCGCTATAGATTTTACTCAAACATTACCAGTTATTCCACGAGGGAGACCAGCAGATGAACTCAACGCGTGTTTAAAATCCAGGCTTCTCCCACGGTCGGTTATATGTCGCGTGTTCTCGGGTAGGTACACCAAAAAATGTATACATTTAAGCATGTAATGGGCAAAGAAAAAATGAGGTATACCCGAAGGCACTGCAGTAGTACTCAATGTAACTTTATTTCTTAAATGTTAATGTTTTACTGTTTAATAATTTATACGCTTCTTATATATTGTTCAAATTCTTTTATGAAAATACCAGTGACAGCGCAATGCACGATAACATGGAGTGAATACACCATACGCATCTACCCACGGCCGCCCTGGTGTGCGCAGATAGGAGTTGATTCTAAAATAAAATAAACATAAAAAGAGTAATACATTCATCACCCATAAAGCGGATAGCAGACGTGACGTATTATATGTGTACCACATTTCAAGTCAATACGTGAAACAGTTTGCAAGCTACATGTGATTTAAAATCCTGGACAGACCAACGAAAAGCCACAGTAGCAAATTATTGAAGAAGATTTTACTGTTTAATAATTTATATTTATATGAAATGTGCTTCTTATATATTACTTCATATTCTCATATGATAATGATGTTAATGTTGTTTATATTGATTTCTATGTTATTGTAAGTGCATCTATGTGTGTATATGTATGTATGTATGTGTATATATATATATATATATATATATATATAAAAAATATATATATAAAAAATATATGTGTATATGTATATATAATATATCTGTATATGTGTGTATATGTGTGTGTATATGTGTATATGTATATATATATGACAGCAACACTCATAACAATGACAACACAATTACATTCACAATCATGTTACGTTATTTTTAAAATGTTTCCTTTACTTTTTCATAACCTCTTTAACACACTACTTCTCCGCTGCGAAGCGCGGGTATTTTGCTAGTATATATATATACTGTATATATATTTGTGTGTGTGTATCATATATATATATATATATATATATATATATATATATATATATATATATATATATATATATATATATATATATATATATATATATATATATATATTGTCATGCTTGGGTCACAGATTTCCACAGAGACACAGGAGTCCTAGAAATTTGATTCTGTTCATCTGGACAAAGTTTTTAAGTGGGAGAAATATTTCGAGACTTATCCACGTCTCTTCCTCAGTCTCAATTGACTGCAGGTTTCCCCAACCTTATAAACAGTACCTTTGCTTAATCACAGAGACTAGCACCATTGACAAAGGGCCAGTTGATCAGTGATATGCAAATTGTCCACTGATTAGTAGACGTGTGAACCATTCATAGAGGGTTGAGGAATGGCTGCAATCACAGCATTGTAAGATGGCGACAGATGTACCCTTAGGCCCCCTCCTCTGTTCAGAGATGGTCGTTCCTTTTTCACGTAAATGGCCTCCTTGATTCCTCTCTCAAACCACCGCTCCTCCCTGTCCAGGATGTGCACCTCTTCATCTTTAAAGGAGTGACCACTATCCTGTAGATGTAAATAGACTGCGGAGTCCTGGCCTGACGAGGAAGCTCTTCTGTGTTGTGACATGCGCTTAGCCATACAGTGTCCATTTTAGGACATCCTCCTCCCTCCGAAAAAACTCCATCCTTCCTACTACCTTCGACAAAATATTCCTCCTCCCTGCGAGGAATCCCCCGTCACCCTTCCTCCCTCTTTCCACCACCGTCCGCTCTCAGTTCTCCGATGTCCGTTTTCCGTCATCCACCCTCATATCTCCGTCATCCGCCTTCAGCTCTCCGTCAAACCCCACACTCCCCCCGCCCACCATCACGGCATTTTCGTTAATGAAGTGACGTAATACTCCAGCTCCACCTTCTTCACAAGTTCATTCACCGAATTATTTGTCAATTAGATTTCACAGTAAGATTTTACAGCACGACTCAAACGCGGGAACGAAGGTAAATGACGTTAATTGTTGAGTGTCTTTTAATACTATGTAAGCATACATATTAACACGTGTGCATTAAAACATATGCATTTACGGGGTGATTTCTCAGGCTTAAAAGCTCACCTTTTATTAAAAGGTAAATGCAAACTTTTTTCATTCTGAAGGGCACAAACCACGTCGGATTTCAGCCGTTAAACGCGCGAAAATTTTGGTACACCAGATAAATAAGCACAACATATTATCAGTTGTATTGTATGCTTACAAAACATATAGAAATGTGTTAAGCGTTAACTATTAGTATGGGATGGTATTTTTCGACTCAGCTACAGATGCAGATGGAAACCAGAACTGCTTTGGAAAAATACAAACGCCTTACTTAGGACCGATCTGGAAGAAGGTAACGCAGCGTCTTGATTTAAACGATTCCATGTTTTGGTGGGTTTGCGTAGCTTGTTGTCAATATCTTTACACCTGTTTTTAAGGCTTATTGACTGAAAGGGGCTTTCATGAAAAAAGTTAGAGCTTTGCTACAGGATACACCCTCCACAAGTTGAGGAAGTAAAAATAAAAGTTATATATTTCTGTTTTATTTAAACCTTTTAAGTTTGTATGCGGGCGGCATGGTGGCGCAGTGAAAAGTTGCCAGTTAAGAGACCCGGGTTCGCTTCCCTGCTTGGAGTTTGCATGTTCTCCCCATGTGAGCGTGGGTTTCGTCCGGGTACTCTGGTTTCCTCCCACAGTCCTGAAATCCGACGTGGTTTGTGCCCTTCAGAATGAAAAAAGTTTGCATTTACTTTTTAATAAAAGGTGAGCTTTTAAGCCTGAGAAATCACCCCGTAAATGCATATGTTTTAATGCACACGTGTTAATATGTATGCTTACATAGTATTAAAAGACACTCAACAATTAACGTCATTTACCTTCGTTCCCACGTTTGAGTCGTGCTGTAAAATCTTACTGTGAAATCTAATTGACAAATAATTCGGTGAATGAACTTGTGAAGAAGGTGGAGCTGGAGTATTACGTCACTTCATTAACGAAAATGCCGTGATGGGGGGCGGGGGGAGTGTGGGGTTTGACGGAGAGCTGAAGGCGGATGACGGAGATATGAGGGTGGATGACGGAAAACGGACATCGGAGAACTGAGAGCGGACGGTGGTGGAAGGAGGGAGGAAAGGGGAGGGAGGAAGGGTGACGGGGGATTCCTCGCAGGGAGGAGGAATATTTTGTGGAAGGTAGTAGGAAGGATGGAGTTTTTTCGGAGGGAGGAGGATGTCCTAAAATGGACACTGTATAGCCAGTGGCTGCTTGGTTTCCCCGATGTACAAGTCACGGCACTCCTCCTGGCACTTAACTGCGTAAACTATGTTACTCTGTTTGTGCCGTGGGACCCGATCCTTGGGATGGACCAATCTTTGGCGTAGCGTGTTTTGGGGTTTGAAAGCCACTGAGACCCGGTGTTTCGAGAAAATGCGCCTCAGCTGTTCCGATACTCCTGACACATACGGGATCACTAAGGGTTTTCGCTTAGGCAGTGGATGTCCTTCCTCTCTCATGTATCGCTTAGAGCGTTCTTTAGGTGTCCTCCCTGCTTTGACAAAGGACCAGCTGGGATATCCACATTTACTCAGGGCCTTTTTAACGTGGTGTTCTTCTGCTTCCCTGGCCTCTGAGTCTGTGGGAATGGTGTTAGCTCTGTGTTGTAGAGTCCTAATGACACCTAGTTTGTGCTCTAGTGGATGGTGAGAGTCAAACCTTAGATACTGGTCCGTATGTGTGGGTTTACGGTACACATCCACTTTCAAATGTCCCCCGTTGCCGATGGAAATTTCACAGTCTAAGAAGGCTAGCTTGTTATTTTCCATATCCTCTCTGGTGAACTTGATGTGTTTGTCCACCCCGTTGATGTGGTCTGTGAACTGTGGTACCTCCTGAGATCCAGGTGTCATCCACATATCTGAACCAATGGCTCGGTGGTGTTCCAGGATAGGATGATAGAGCCCTCTTTTCCATTTCTTCCATATATAGATTGGCTACTATAGGAGAAACAGGGGAACCCATGGCACACCCGTGCTTCTGCCTGTAGTACTGGCTTTTGTATATGAAATATGTTGATTGAAGACACAGTTCCAAAAGCAGGCACACTGGGTCTGCGTTGAGAGAGGTTCTTTTACTGAGAGTGGTGTCATTCTGTAATCTCTTACGTATCTGTCGCCATCTTACAATGCTGTGATTGCAGCCATTCCTCAACCCTCTATGAATGGTTCACACATCTACTAATCAGTGGACAATTTGCATATCACTGATCAACTGGCCCTTTGTCAATGGTGCTAGTCTCTGTGATTAAGCAAAGGTACTGTTTATAAGGTTGGGGAAACCTGCAGTCAATTGAGACTGAGGAAGAGACTTGGATAAGTCTCGAAATATTTCTCCCACTTAAAAACTTTGTCCAGATGAACAGAATCAAATTTCTAGGATTTCCTTACCTGGATTATTGAGCATGCATCGAGACATAGAGACACAGGAGGTTGTAGGAAAAAAAAAGGAACTTTATTCAAAGCACTGCAAACAAACATTTGTCTCTTTTCAAAAGTTTAAACATGCTCCATGACAAGTCAGAGATGACAGTTCCGCCAGGAACAGAGAATGTCAAAGAGAGAGAGAAGCAAACAATCCATTCCAAACTGACAGAAGCCCGTACAAGCTTTTTAAGTAAGCAGAGTACCGCGCGAGAGGCATATCACGCGACAGAGCCACCAGAAAGGTAAGGAGCAAAGTAGTCTCTCAACGTTTTTCAGGGGTTTTCCGAGCAGCGTCTGTATTCTCTAGAGGTGTGATCTAGGTGCTATATATATATAGGCGGCACGGTGGTGCAGTGGTTGCCTCACAGTGAAGAGACCTGGGTTCGCTTCCCAGGTCCTTCCTGCATGAAGTTTGCATGTTCTCTCTGTGTCTGTGTGAGTTTCCTCCAGGTGGTCCGGTTTCTTCCCACAGTCCAAAGACATGCAGGTTAGGTGCATTGGCGATCCTAAATTGTCCCTAGTGTGTGCTTGGTGTGTGGGTGTGTGTGTGTGCTGGCACCCTGCCCGGGGATTGTTCCTGCCTTGATTGGCTCCAGCAGACCCCTGTGACCCTGTGTTAGGATATAGTGGGTTGGATAATGGATGGATGGATGGATATATATATATATATATATATATATATATATATATATATATATATATATATATATATATATATATATATATATATATATATACAGTAAGAACCCATTCCAAGAAATCCCAGCGCTAAACGAAACAGCGTTAAACGAGGTCATCTTACCAGATAAATAATGGGAATAGGTGAAACAGGACAGAGAATAAAAAAGTTTATCATTTTTTTTGTTTTATTTTGTAACATGTATAATTAAATACTTTTTTTGTTACATTAATTATAGACATTTTTTATTGCTAATATCGATTTTTACTCATAAATCATTCATGAATATCAAAAATATTCGAGTAAATACATAATTTATGTTAGTGATGAGGAAGGTTCTTCCTCATTTGACACTTTTTGTTTTTTTGTGAATAAGTTATCTAACATTGTTTGCCTTTTTCTCAGCAAGCAATTGTTGATCAATGTTGATCAATGACACTCCGTCTTGCCTTTGAACTTCTATCAAAATTTGGATTGTTTTGTATAAACTGATCCATAATTTCAATAATAGTGGCTAAACTTTTTTTTTTAGAAAATCCATTGAAAGTTCCTTTTGTTCTTCACCTTCAGAAATGTTAATTTGCAGTTCACCTGCATCTAATCGTCTGGAAACCTGCATTTTAGTTTTTTTGCTTTTCTTCTCACTTTACATTCTTTTTCTTTGCAACCACTCATTTTAAAACTAAAGAGGGATAATTATTATTTATTACAGTAAAATAAAATGTCATGTTTATATTTTTACAGAAAAACGTTGATGACCAATCATACAGTAAATGAACAGTGACGCAGTAGGCATACGCAATGTACTGTACTGCACTGATATCAAATGCGCCACAAGACTGCATGCGAGTATCTAATCAAGTCATGCGCTTGTATGTGACTACAAAGTGAATCAATGAAAAATTAGAATTTGAAAAAACCACGTAATACCGAAATAGCTTTAAACAGAGTAGTGTCAAGCAGGGTCTTTATGTATATATATATATATATATATATATATATATATATATATATATATATATATATATATATATATATATATATATATATATATATACTGTGGCACGCGGCTGGGGGTGGCCCCACGAGGGTGTGTCTACCTTGGTTGTGTTGAGGACCACGGGTACAGGGCTGTGAAGCCCAACCCTGTAGGGGCCCGTGGTCACCGCCAGGGGGCACCCCAATACCTGGAGAACCCTGGACCTTAGCACTTCCGCCACACCAGGAAGTGCTGGGGGGAAGACGAGTGGGGACACCCGGAGTGCTTCCGGGTACGCAGTTGGCACTTCCGCCACACTGGGGAGTGCCGGTGGGAGATTGCCGGGAAGCACCTGGAGCACATCCAGGTGCATATAAAAGGGGCCGCATCCCTTCATTCAGGGCTGGAGTCGGGTGAGGAGAAAGACAAAGCTTGAAGGAGAGGAGTGGAGGCGGCCTGAAGAAGAAAAGGCATTCGAGTTGTCTTGGTATTTGGGGGTTTTGAGGTGCATTTGTGTAAACAAAATGTGTAATAAACGTGTTGTGGGTGAAGTGAACGTGTCCGCCTGTCTGTGTCTGGGCCAGCTACCACTATATATATATATATATATATATATGTATGTATATATGTCTGTATATTGTCACAAACTCGCACAAGAATAATGTAAGAATAATTATTATTATTCGCATAAGAATAATAATAATGTTCCGGCGCCACCGAGAGTGGCAGCCTTTTCAGCAGCTCCGTTGTGAATTTCCTCTTGGGATTAATAAAGTATCTATCTATCTATCTATCTATCTATCTATCTATCTATCTATCTATCTATCTATCTATCTATCTATCTATCTATCTATCTATCTATCTATCTATCTATCTATCTAAGAGCCATAGCAAGGTTTGGGCCAGCCACCCATATATTGTTTTCCTGGCTGCTAAATTGCAAAACAAATTATAGCACTGATGTACATAAACTAGAGCCTAAAACAGAACTGAGGGAACAGGTTAAAAGGTGGAGGCTTTTAAAGGTCAGTATAGGAAGTGACGTTAAAAGGGCCGGGACCGGAAGGGTCTTCAACCATAGACTCAGGTCCGGACATGAAATCAAGGGGGCCAGAACCGGAAAGGTCTTCATCCATAGGTTCAGACCCAGAAGTGACAGGGCCAGGCAGAATTTCCCGTGAATGGTCTGCAGAAAAGCAAGAAAAACAATCGGGGCACTCCCGCACATCCCGGTCTGATTTGGAATAGCCCTCATTCAAGCCCTTTAGCTGCCTCCCATGCGCATGTGTGTGAAAAAAAAAAAATATATATATATATATATGTTGTGGCAGACGGCCAGGACCCATGCCCGGCCGGGACGCCTCTTCAACACTGGATCCGGGAGGGCAGCCATAGGATGCACTCTACGTCCCCCGGAACACTTGGTGGCAGCCCCCTGTGTTGCATCGGGGGCCCATAGCATGGAACACCAGAGCTCATCCTGGTTGGGCTCCGTGTTCATCGCCAGGGGGAGATGCAAGGCTTCCTGAGCCCGTATGTGCGGCAACACAGCCACACCTGGAAGTGTAGTCTAATTGAGGTTAATTACCACCTGAAGCACTTCCAGGTGGAGTATAAAGGGAGCCTGCAGCCACTGCTCATGGTGCCAGAGTCGGGAGGAGGAGGACAAAGCTGACCTGGGAGGAGTGGAGGAAAAGAAGAGTGTGATTTGGGGTGTGATTTACTTTGAGGTATTTTTGGGACTGTGTTAAGGCCAGTGGGACACGGGGAACATGTGTCCCATGGCTGAAGAAAAAATAAATCTTTTGTGTTTATTTTACCCGTGCCTCTGTTGTCAGTCTGTGTCGGGTCAGTGCTAATAAAGCACCTTATCACAATGTATATATGTGTGTATATATGTATATGTATGTGTATATATCTATATATATATGTCTGTGTGTTTTTTTAATTTAAAAAACGTACATGCTACAAGCTATGTATTACTTTTTAGGTCAATAGCTTATTACAGAAACAAAGTTTCCCACAAGCTGACTTATTTTCTCTCTCTATATATATTTTATGAAACTTCTCATTTTCAAATGTGATGACCCCTCCAAGCAACTATTATCTTTACTATGTCTGTAGACATTCTGCAGTATATTCGCCTTTCCCACAGACATTAGCTGTCAGTTTAAATATATTACTTGGGTGCAGGAATTCTAATTTAATGTCTTCCAGTTCTTTATCTCTAGTTTGAGGTTATACACTTCCTGAAGAAAAAAGAAATACACAGCAGGTTGAATAAACAAACACATTTTTACTTCACATGCTGAGCATACAGAAAACAGCTGACAGCAATAGCAGAAAACAAACTTGGCATGCTGACTTAGTGTGGCTTAGCATATTAATGCTGTAAAACATGCCCATAGCTATATTCTACTAAAACTGATCACAGGTGAATTTATATAGATGTCCTCTAGTGAAGCAGTCAGCGTAATTTATCTCATGGTATAAAGTTAATGTAATTGTTTTAAAGCTAATGTGATTTGTTTGTTTTGCTTTTTATACTTACACAGTGATATGCTGAAGGTCACCAATTTCAAATGAAATCTACCATAGTGAATTGTCTTTTGATTGTCCAGCATTTTCAATTGCAAGAAAAATACAAGGAAATGTCAACATCATAGGTATATTATATTTATTGACTAGATACTGCATGAAGATAATTTAAATGTTACACACCTTTAAGCCAACTGCTGAACTGTTACATTTTTGAATGTTATGTAATTAGAGGCTAGAAGAGATGTGTAAGTGTTTTTATCAACAATCTGAAATGAATGCAACCCAACTTGAACTACTCTCCTCCATACATTCTTTTGAACACACTCTCTTTCTATCCTCAATGATAGTTTTTGAGCTCCATAACACACACATACACACACATCATAGCAAAGTAACCTTTTCAAAATTGCTTAATTAAATTAAGGATCTCCGTTATTTATGAGCTATCCGGATAGCACTGGGCATAAGGCATGAATCTAGTACTGACTGAGAGTGAGTTTATTACAAGGCTCACTCACAGAAACATCCACACAGGCCCAGTTTAAAGCTGCAAACTAACGTGACGTGTATGTTTTGGGCTGCAAGATGCAAGCCCAGAGAGTTTTGGCAATGGAAAGAGTTATTGTATTGTAGCGGTTGCCACATGTGCTTTTTTCCGTGGGCAGTTTGCTGCCTCTTTGGGTGCATTGCAGGGAAGAAGAATACTGTAAATACACCTTTAAGGGGGAGGTCATAACTCGGTCAGGGCGATTGGTGGTGAGAACTTAAAAAACCGGAAAAGAAGGGGAGAAAGGGAGACATCTTGTGGTGGAGCAAAGAGAAGAGACGAGGTAGCGCCAAGTAAAAATATCCGCTGGAACAAGTTCTTTTTTTTGAAGATACAGCGACACAAGGGAGACGCGTCTCTGAAGACGGACCTTTTTTCTTTGATTTCGCTGGAATACTTGGACTGGTAGGATTGAACTTTGTTGTTATCGGCTCGACGGCCGGTATATTCCAGTAGGGTTTCTCTTTGCCCTGCACAATAAGGACAGTAATCCCATTTGGTCGAACTGGTTTCTCTGATTTATGAACACTGCGCATTTAAACCAGGAAGGGGGGTTTCAATTGTTATGTATTTGTTTGGTTTTTTTTTTTTATGTAAGATAATATATGTGTTATTCTTTTGCTTCTTCTTTATTTTGTAATATGGCTTGTTGTTAATGCTAAGCTGGGACTGGTGGTGGGAAATCAAATAAAAGGACGAGCGTTGGTCACGTTGCCCGATAGATTTTATATATTGAACTGCGTTACACTAGCAGTTTTCTAATCGTGCTTATCCCGAGGTTTAGTTGTTCTCCCAGGGCAGCGGTACAGATTAGTGGTGGCCCGTACGGGGAACTGACTAGTATACATCCACTATCTCCTTTCACGCATTTTTACCACCATAGTTCAGATGTCTTCTGTGGGTTTGGCGCAGGAGGCTACCAACCCGAGCGAGGGGCCGGAGATAGGGGTTGAGCTGGGCGAACATGTTACAATCAGGGCGCACGAAGGGGTTGATGAAGCAACCAGCCTGTTGGATTCGCTATACATCTCTACTCCTAAGGTGCAAAGAGATGAAAACATCCTGCCGTGGTTGTGGGGCAAGATGCAAGAACGGATAGAAGAGATGCACGATCAGATCAAGGAATTGGCTGAAGGGGCCGCTGCGCGCGAAGAGGCTCTGCATGAATCATTGGAAGGCGCTATAGAAGCGATGCGCGAATATGTGCAAGGTCAAGTGCGGCAGTTAGAACAGCGATTGATTGCTTGTCTCCAGAGAAGGGATCAGCAATGGGAAGTCGAGCTGCAGGACGTGGTAAGGAGGAGCATAGACGTTTATTGTAAGAAATCACGGCAGTCTAACTCAATGGGAGGTACAACTTCCCGGGTCTCCCTTACTGCTGCACCTGCCGTGGCGCTACGCTTAGAATTTCCTAAATTAGAGACCTCTTGTACATCAGCTGAGGTTCTCAGATTTTTGGAACAGGCGGATTCGTTTCTAGAACTCCATCCTTTAACTGATGTGGAGTTGATGGGCCTTTTAAACGCCTCACTGAGTGGTCCAGCATGGTCATGGTGGCAGGCAGAAAAGACAAGCATAGCCGACTGGTCTTCCTTCCGCTCCGCATTTTTAGAAGCGTTCTTGCCGGCGGATTATCAGGCTGAGGTGGAAGAGCAGCTAATGAACACCCGACAGGAGCCTATGCAGCCCATCAGAGACTTTGCCTACGAATATCGTGCGCTGTGTTTGAGATGGAATCCCAGTATGTCAGAAGAGGACATCATAAGGCGGGTCCTCGGTGCTTGTAACACGCGGCTAGCTGTGGCTTTACGGGGTATTGTGGGCTCAGTGCAATTTCTGGTGAAAATCGGTACTTTAATTGAAAAAGACTGGGCTGCCATGAGGGGACATAAACAAAAAAATAAGGACCCCTCAGGCAGTAATTTGCCTAGTGGACGGGGTCAACGGCAAAAAGACCGATCCGCTGGAGCGGAGCTCACCACTGTGCGGACCCAGTTACTGTTGTTGGTTGTACCCGTGACTGTGAGGGACATCACTGGGGATGCGGTAGTAGATACTGGAAGCACCCTTACCTTAATGAAGCGTAGTTTGTGGGAAAAGATTAAAAAAAACCCACGAGCTGCCCAAGGCGAGTGGTACAATGAAGTTCTTCTTGGCGGACGGGAGGGCGTATGGTGATAGTGGAAAAATCCTGATGCGGTTTGCATTGCACAGTGTTTCCTGGGAGGTGGACGTGTATGTCTTAGAGGATGACTACTTGACCATGCCACTGCTGCTGGGTTTGGACTCTATCATTGCAGCAGGTATGAATTTACGGCCGAGGTCTGGTGATTACACACTGCCCGGAGGAAAGGCGTTCAAGTTCGAAGAAAGATCTCGGGAAGAGCTGCGGTGGCCAAATCTTTTTTATTATCTGCCGCAATCCGTTGCAGAGCTGAGTCCTATAGAAACTAGCATAAGCGCTCAGCCCTGGGAGGTGCAGCCTCTATTGAGAAGATGGCCTACGGTTTGGACAGATAAATTGGGTCGCACGGCAGTAGTTACTCATCATGTATATACTGTGGATGAGGTCCCTATCCGACTTAGGGCTTACAGGGTGTCACCCATGAAGAGGAGGCTCATTAAAGAATGGGTGGACCACATGTTGGAGGACGGTATTCTTGAACCTTCATCTTCAGCTTGGGCAGTTCCAGTAGTATTGGTCCGGAAAGCGAATGGCACTTTTCGATTCTGTGTTGATTACAGGGGACTGAATGCTAAAACTCATCATGACGCCTATCCTATTCCTTTGGTGCATGAAATACTGGAATCATTGGGGGGGTACAGCTGTTTTTAGCACTCTGGATCTTCAGTCTGGATATTGGCAAGTGTGTATGGGGGAAGACAGCATAGAAAATACCGCTGTGATCACTCCAGAAGGTTTGTTTCATTTTCGGGTAATGCCCTTTGGGCTTAAAAACGCTGGAGCTTCCTTTCAGAGATTGATGGAGCAAGTGCTGAGAGGGTTGATTGGGAAGACCTGTTATGTGTATATCGACGATATCATTGTCTTCTCTCCTTCATTGGAACAACAGATTTTGGATCTTGATGACATCTTTTACCGACTCAAACGGGCTCAGCTGACCCTGAACATGAAAAAGTGCCTCTTCTTACAGTCCCACCTCACTTTCCTGGGGCATGTGGTATCAGCCGAAGGCGTCAAAGTGGACCCGGACAAGATCACTGCCATTGTGGATTACCCTCCTCCTGTCAACATCAAGGCAGTGCAACGATTTCTGGGGATGGTAGGCTGGTTCCACAAATTCATTCCTAAGTTAGCTGACATCGCCGCCCCTTTACATCAGTTGACCAGAAAGGGAGTACCGTGGGAATGGACACCAGAATGCGAAGGTGCTTTTAAAAACCTCAAACAGGCACTTTTGGTACCACCCGTCCTGTCACAGCCTGATCCATGCCTTACCTTCCAGGTGCAAACAGATGCCAGTGACTTAGGGCTTGGGGCTGTCCTTACTCAGACTAAGGATGGAGAAGAACGGGTGATTGCATATGCTTCCCACTCCCTATGTGGCCCAGAGCTAAATTATTCAGCCTCCGAAAAAGAATGTCTGGCAGTAGTTTGGGCTGTGGAGAAGTGGCGACATTTTCTTGAAGGGGTTCTGTTTGAAGTATATACTGACCACCGTGCCCTGGCATGGGCTTTTAACTGCCCCGAGACCTCATCCAGATTGACCCGGTGGGTTTTGCGTCTTCAACAATTTACTTTTAGAGTGTTTTAACAGAAGGAATGTGGAAATGTGGTACCAGATGCGCTTTCCCGGGTTCTGGAACCACCAATAACTTCGGCTGTGGCTCTTGTATCATCTCAATGGACAGACCTACCTCTGGATCTTCAGGACATAGTTCGAGCTCAGTCCATCAGTCCTGTTTGTCAGGAGGCACGGGATATTTCCACAAAGCGAAAGGGTCACATTACCTTTCAGGAGCTTCAGGGGGTGTTATATCGCTGTGTGCCATCCAGATTGGGAGGAAACAAATACCAACTTGTTGTCCCTGAATCACATGTGCCCGAGTTCCTTGCCTATTTCCACGACAGTCCTTTTGGGGGTCATCTAGGCCGGCTGAAGACGCTGAAAAGGATATTTGAGGTAGCCTGGTGTCCAACGGTGAGGAAGGAGGTTTGGAAACATGTAAAGACTTGTATTATTTGTCAGCAGTACAAGAACCCACCTGGTTTTCCAGCAGGACCTCTTCAGTCCACAACAGTAAAAGACCCTGGAGAAACTTGGGGGGTCGATCTAATGGGACCCCTCCCAGTCAGTAAAATGAAAAAAACTTATTTAATCGTGGCGGTAGACTATTTTACTAAATGGGTAGAGCTGTTTGCCTTGCATGACACCAAAACATCTCGCATTTGCTCAATCCTCAGAAGTGAACTTTTCACCCGCTGGGGAGTTCCCAGATGTATCATCACAGATAGGGGGCCACAATTCACAAGCTCAGAGATGGACTGCTTTTTGATGGATTGGGGTGTACAGCACAAGAAGACCACAGCATACCATCCTCAGGCTAACCTCTCAGAACGAGTGAACCGCAATTTAAAGACTATGCTTGCTTCCTATGTTGGGAACCGTCATCAAGACTGGGATCAAAATCTTCCTGAACTACGCTTGGCCCTGAACTCTGCCTTTCATGAGGGTACCGGTGAGTCTTCTGCACAATTAGCTCTTGGAAGACAAATTCTCGGGCCGTTAGAACGATATATCACTCCTCCCTGTCCTGATACTACTTCATACCAGCAAGTCCATTTGTTAGAACTTTTAAAGGAAGAGGTTAGGGAATGGGTGGTGAAATCCCAGGCCAAACAGGCAAGATATTACAATAAACGGAGAAGAGTAGTTCTCTATTCTGTAGGTGACCGGGTATGGTTGAAGGCGCATCCCCTTTCTAAGGCTTCAACTAAATTTGCTGCGAAGTTAGCTCTGAAGTGGTTCGGCCCAGCTACAATACTTAGCAAATTAGGTCCTGTTAATTACCATGTTCAATGGGCAACTGACTCTGGGGAAAAAACAGATACAGTGCATGTGACCAACATGAAGCTCTATTTTGGCCCTTCACTTGGTCTGGGGGCGGGGAATATGTAGCGGTTGCCACATGTGCTTTATTCCGTGGGCAGTTTGCTGTCTCTTTGGGTGCATTGCAGGGAAGAAGAATACTGCAAATACACCTTTAAGGGGGAGGTCATAACTTGGTCAGGGCGGTTGGTGGTGAGAACTTAAAAAACCGGAAAAGAAGGGGAGACAGGGAGACATCTTGTGGTGAAGCAAAGAGAAGAGACGAGGTAGCACCAAGTAAAAATATCTGCTGGAGCAAGTTCTTTTTTTTGAAGATACAGCGACACAAGGGAGACGCGTCTCTGAAGACGGACCTTTTTTCTTTGATTTCGCTGGAATACTTGGACTGGTAGGATTAAACTTTGTTGTTATCGGTTCGACGGCCAGCGTATTCCAGTAGGGTTTCTCTTTGCCCTGCACAATAAGGACAGTAATCCCATTTGGTCGAACTGGTTTCTCTGATTTATGAACATTGCGCGTTTAAACCAGGAAGGGGGGTTTCAATTGTTATGTATTTGTTTGTTTGTTTTTTTTTATGTAAGATAATATATGTGTTATTCTTTTGCTTCTTCTTTATTTTGTAATATGGCTTGTTGTTAATGCTAAGCTGGGACTGGTGGTGGGGAAATCAAATAAAAGGACGAGCATTGGTCACGTTGCCCGATAGATTTTATATATTGAACTGCGTTACACTAGCAGTTTTCTAATCGTGCTTATCCCGGGGTTTAGTTGTTCTCCCAGGGCAGCGGTACAGTATGACAATGGGTTAATATCAAAGCAAGACTAGGAGATGGAACAGTTAAAAGAGACAGGCAGGATCTAAATCAAGAAGAGTAAGAAATACTGGGAAGACAGTCAAAAAATGTTAATTAAAGCCAGAAACATAAAATACAGAAAATCACATTCAAACATTATTTGAAGCAAAAAGCAAAAACATGCTGTCTAGTATAAGTTGCAACTATCATCTGTATCACTAAAGTGGTTGTTTTTGGTAGATAATCCCAGATCTTAGACATGAAGCAGTGGACACCAGGATTTTTATAGGGAAGCAAAATATTGATAACAGGCCACTTAACTAGCAATGGAGATCGTTGACACAAAAAATATGGTGACACCCAAGAAGTCAGCTTACAAATTGTATTGCAAAGTGAATAAATAGTAAAAATGCAGATAGTGGTAGAAATCATTAATTTGATATGGTGATGAAATCACATTACCATCATAGCACAAAAAAATACATAGCAAAAAATAGAAAGAATGAAAAAATAGATTAGAGTACCTGGTATAAAATCCACGTAAACAGAAGATTTTATGAAAACTATACACAGACGTTGACTCAAAACAGGACTTTAAGCCATGGTATTGGATCCATGAGGCAATAGTGCTAAGCACACAAAAACAGATCATGACTATGTAAGTAAGGCAGTAGCTCTTTTTTTAAACTATAACGATACTATATTTTTTCTTCATTTCTACTTTAACCACTGGATAGAGTTGGTTAAAAGCTGAAGGTTAGTTGGAAATCTCCTTGTACAGTACATACAACACAACCTGAAACATAATGTAAGTGATGTGTTTATTGCTGTATGGTATAGACACCTACATAGGACACTCAAAAAATTATTTTGCAAAAATTATCACTTTATTACTTAAAAGGTATTGTGTTATTTTGTAAATTCACCAGCTGCTTGCTGTCACTTTTCTGAGACATCTATAAAAAGGTTTAACACATAGAGTATATAGCAGTCCATTTAGAGGCAAAATTCAATCCCAATAGTCCTGAGTGTGACACAATCACTGGGTAGTGAGAGAACATGCAAACTACAAAGAAACAGTGACCAGGTTGAGATGTAAACCCAGGCTTCTGGACCAGTGATGCAGCAGTGATAACCACTGCACAAAAAACTTTCAATGGTTAATCAGTCAGTGGTCTTTCTATCCTTGTATCTGTTTTACAGACTAATGTATTGCATATGTCTGTAACATGCATATGTCTTGCATATGTATCGCATATATTATTATATGTTCCAATAGCTTTTACTGTTTGTTAATGATGTCAATGGCAGTAAATCTTCCCTCTAACCATCCATCCATTTATCTTCCTAACCTTGAACGTCTATTTTTGCAAAGAATTTTTATTGTTTCTTTTAGAAGGTTTTAACATTGCATTTTGAATTGTGTTAATAAAGTGCAGAATACCTTCTTGTTATATATAGAACCCACTCTATCGTGGAAGCTGAAGCCTATCCCAGCAAGAAAGGTAGGAACAACACCCTTGACAGGGTGCCAGTCCATCGCAAAGTGAACACACAAACATTAGGGCCAATATTGCCGAAACAAAACCCACACATACAGTGGGATAACGTGCAGGTTTCACTCAGGGAGGACCCTGGACCATTACTCCAATTCTTTACATATCATTCAGTCAAAAGCAATATGAAACTTATAGGCATGGGAAGGCATTTATGGCTGGGTAATGTTTTTAAAATTATTCAAAATCACTTATAAATGGTCTAAAACTACATCCCATTAAAATTACTTAAAACTGTGCAGTGAGGTGCAGGTATTATCTTAAAAGGTTAACAGGCAATGACGTGAGCAACAGGCAATTATGGCTGTTTTGATATCAGAGCTCAAAAGCACAGTTGCCTCATCAAATAATGTACCTTATGTATCAAGTCTTTTCTACAGAGAGTAGGTTTTCATAATAACGCAGGGAACTGCGTATTCACATAATGTGTGTGTGTGTGTGTGATAATTCAGAACCTATTTATATACAATGATAAAGTCTGTCCATCTGCCATAAGATTACTCACGTACTAATGGGGCTGAACCTTGATCTTGCTTTTAACTGAACGCATATGACCTGAAAAATTAAAAAAAAAAAAAAAGATGTCTAGAATTTAAAAAGGTGGTTGAAATCTAATGAGCACTTTACTAGTGGCCAGAAAAGTGTACTGTAATGAAAGAGCTGTCCTCACAAGCCAATCTATTGATAATCCCCCAATACATGGTACATAAACATTCAGAATTTATAACCAGATATTAAATTTTCACGATTGTTTACATCTAGCCTTCAGTAGCATTTCATTTTAGGATCTTAGTCTGCATGTTTCACCAGTTGTCCTTATTTTCTGATGTTGCTAAAATTTGTATCCAAAAAAGTCTTTTTTAAAATAAGGCAGTACAGGTGTGTGCAGGTAAATAGTTCATTGAGTACTGAGGAGAAAAGCTGAGTCCTTTAGCAAAAAAGATTAGTGGATTTTTTAAAAATCCTTTGAAGGTTTGACACTAGATGGATGGATGATCCGCTAATGCCTTTTGGACATGTTCTCTTTCATGGGCTTAATAAAGTCCATAGTAAGATTCTGCTTTGTGTCCAATGCTTCCAGTGTAAAGAACAATGCAGAGTAGATTCTGTCAAACTAAAGTAGTGTTTTCTGAATTTAAGTGGAAGTAAATTTCAGTTTTTCACATTTCACTGTTACATTAATAATGTAACAGAAGATGTATTCACTGCTATATTTTATTAATAATAATCTTATTTTCCCAGAGATTTGTAGTTGCACAGTGATTTACATTGCTTCTTCATGGAGCCAGTGACCTGGACTCACGTGTGTTTGGATGTTATCTGTAAGATGTTTGTTTTTCATATGTCTGCATAGGCTTTATTTGGAATACTCCAGTTTTCTTTCCACATGCATAAAATGAGCATTCTAGGTTAACTGAGTTTCAAACGTAGCACATGTAGGTATGTGCATGAGTGTACCCTGAAACAGACTAACATGTCATATAGAGCTGGTTCTTGATATTTTCTCTGTAGCTGCCAGGATATGCTCCAGACAATAGCCTTAAACTGGTTTAATTATATTTGAGAAAATGATGGCATGCCCCTACCCTAATCCTATCTCCACCCCAACAACATTTGTCTAACTAAATTATCAGATATGGCAAACTAGTACATGGCAATGGTGAATGATTCCAAAGTTGAAAGGAAGGAAGAATTTCAGTTCTGGGGATACACAAATATCACTAACAATGAAATGAAAATGTTTTATGTGATGTGAGTCATTTAAAATTATGGTCAGTTCAATTAATTGTCTTTATACCTTTCAGTACAATGAGAAACGTTTCTCACTAATCTCACTAGTGAAGAAAAAGGAAGCAACGCAACAATACAAAACATTGATTGAAGGCAGAGTAAGCACAGTTTACTAAAAAGAGTAATAAGTATAAATAAATGAATGAATGAAAAAATAAATGTACTTTCAAAATTAAAATATACTTAAATAAAAATTAGATGTAAACATACAAACTGAAATAATTGCTAATACTGTGGTAAATGGGAAATTCCTAGTGCTGATACCTAAATAATGGAGTCCTGGTTACAGGTCAAGCATATGTTGGAAGTTAACAATTTAATAGCCAAGGTGTAGAAACTGTTTGAGAGGCTGGGGGTATAGCACTGAATGATACCTTACCGTCTGCTGGATGACAGTGGGACAAATGTTTGTCTCAGCTTGAGAATATTGAATTCTTGATTCTGTCTTTGAACAGAGTGCATGTTTGGTTAACTGGCAACTCTAAATTGACATGGAATAAATAAATGCTGATGTGTGAGTGAGTATGTCCTGCAATAGACTGGAACCCCAGGATTAATTTGTGCCTTACGCCTGACACTGGGATAAACTTCAGCCCCTATTACGATAATGTAAACTTAAAACATAAACAGGGAATACTGAAGTTGTAAGTTTTGATATTCTGTTACACTGAGCATTTCATAACATTAACTTAAAATTTTAACTTAAAAAAATCCTTTTCTTTGAAGTGGAGTTGCTTCATCTAAAGCCTACAATGCACAAGAGTTATTTATCAGCTGATCTGTATTATTAGTAGTAGCTCCATTATTTAGGTGTAAGTCATGAAAATCAAATCTCCTGTTAACATAATAACTGAGATGCAGCCACCTGACAACAGACTAGGAAGAGAAAACAGAACAAGAGTAGGCAACATTCCTGGAGAAAGTAACAGTCTTCTGCAACAGGCAAAACCATAAAAATCAGACCCCTGGAATCTGGAAGACCATCTTTTCAGACACTATCTTTAGATTCTAGAAATTAATGCACAATTCAGGTTTTCTTTTAAAATCAATTTTTTATCAACACTTCATTTAGATCCAGTCATAAGGGTAAAAACATAGAATTACTTGAGGGTGTTTTTCTCATCCTTTTATTTGTGTAACATTAATGTAGTATTTACTTGCTAAGAGGTAACAAGTAGAAAAGTAAAAGCACATCTCTCTAAACATCTAAAACTGGTTTAGTTCACCTTGCATTTTTAGAATTAGATTAGTAACAGAATTAAATTTCTCAATAAACATACCTCTCATTTCTGTTATCATAATCAGCTTCTATGTGTCTTTTTGCTGTCTGTACAATAAAAAAGAATTAGCTTTACCACAAAAATTAAATTACATTGGATAAAACCAGCAATGTTGAGGAAAAGACTCGATTTATTTTTCTTCAAGTGAGAAGAGATTAAAGCTTCAAGCTGTGTAGGTTAATGAGGATCAGGCAGTCAGCGGGTGTTTCAGTAAAGTGCAAGCATAGTGAAGACAGGATATGCCTGAGCAAAAATAAAAAGTACTAAGCATAAAACACAACTGAAGCCTGAAAAGGATGGCTAGCTTTTGGAAACGTACAAATTCCAAAGCAAAGGACTTGTTAGATAAAACAACTTTTAAAAGATTCATTTTCTCTTTGCAGCTTTTTTGGCCTCATGACAACAATGAAATGTCTTCTTGCATGCATTCCTTTAGAAAATAATTTAGAATAGACAAGAATAGCACACAATCAGAGTCCTGGAATTTTCTGGCACATCTTTGAAGCAATGCTGCTTAAGAGCACTACTTAAACTGCAGGAATGCAAGTATGATTCTGATTTTTCTTTTTTCATACAATTGAATTCTTGCTAGTCTTGGAATCATAAAAAGTCAGGAACAAAGGGTTTACTAGAAAGATCAAATTAAAAAAAAAGACTAGCCTTTTTTCTTGCTCACAGCTTATCTGGCTATTTGGCAGCAATTAAATCTTTTCTTGTATGCATCAGTGTAGCACAGCCACATTATTTTCACTCACATTATATTGTTCTATCCACATGAATTCTACTTATATGTGCTTTCTCTGTATCATTACTTCTTAAATAATGCATGGAATTCACTAATCCCATTAGTCTTCTAAACCAATGAGGCACAACTTCAGGCAAAATCTAGTTATAGCCATATTTAAAAGGGAAAGAGAAGAACAGGAAGGCAGGAAAATCATGATAGAGTGTGGTGAGGCCGTTATCTGGATTACAACCATAATGAGGCTCAAAGCGGACAAGATTAAAATCAGAACTATTACTTTGAAGGCCCCTGACTCTTCAGTTGCTGTTTATGTGATTTGATGACATCTTTAAAAATGCTGGCAAATAACTGGTTTTCCTGTTTAATGGGCAAATTAATTTTTTCCTGTATTTTGCATTCAGGTTTTTGCAGGCATACCATTATAATTCAAGTTCAATGACTACACTTATTGTTTTTACGGCCTTCTTTGTGAAGGTGATGGGAAGCATTTTCTTTTGTAAATGTTAATGTTGGAAGGTTTTATATATGTTAAAATAAGATAAAAGAACAAGTGAGAAATTCCTAAGTTACACATTAAAAAGATCAGTATTATGATTACAAGAGCAACAAAATTAATTTCTGATACAATTTATAACTAAAAACCTGGAAGGCCAAGCACTACAGAAGAAACACAGAATTCAACCCTAAAGCAAAAGGTGAAAAACTACAAGAACATGCAAGTAAAAATGAATATTGCTTTAAACACAATGCCTAAAGATTATTAGGGTATGAGCAGGCAAGAGTTTAATCTGCAGCTATAAGATGATGTCTGAACTATGCCACTGGTCATTGCTCTCTTTTTTGGACTATCCCTGCTAAGTAATTGTCACTTAATAGATCTAAGTCAGGTCTCAGTGAGATAAGCAATGAGAAGGAGACCTGAGCACTGTTAAACGGCTCAGCAGTTATTAAGTCATCATCATTAGACAAGTTCAAGTAGTGGTTTTTGTCCACTTATGCGTAAATTTCTAACCTAAAAAGGACAGAGTAAGTGTCATAAAAGGAACATGTTATGATTATCCCCAAGATGGAAAGGCCAACACTATTAAAAAAAAATTAGCTTCCAAAACATTTAATAAGTTAATTAGCTACTAAATTTAACAGATATTAAAGAAATAAATCATCCATCCATCCATCCATTTTCTTCCGCTTATCCGAGGTCGGGTCGCGGGGGCAGCAGCTTGAGCAGAGATGCCCAGACTTCCCTCTCTCCGGCCACTTCTTCTAGCTCTTCCGGGGGAATCCCAAGGCGTTCCCAGGCCAGCCGGGAGACATAGTCCCTCCAGCGTGTCCTGGGTCTTCCCCGGGGCCTCCTCCCGCTTGGACGTGCCCGGAACACCTCACCAGGGAGGCGTCCAGGAGGCATCCTAATCAGATGCCCGAGCCACCTCATCTGACTCCTCTCGATGCGGAGGAGCAGCGGCTCTACTCTGAGCCCCTCCCGGATGACTGAGCTTCTCACCCTATCTTTAAGGGAGAGCCCAGACACCCTGCGGAGGAAACTCATTTCAGTCGCTTGTATTCGCGATCTCGTTCTTTCGGTCACTACCCATAGCTCATGACCATAGGTGAGGGTAGGAACATAGATCGACTGGTAAATTGAGAGCTTTGCCTTACGGCTCAGCTCCTTTTTCACCACAACAGACCGATGCAGAGCCCGCATCACTGCGGACGCCGCACCAATCTGCCTGTCGATCTCACGCTCCATTCTTCCCTCACTCGTGAACAAGACCCCGAGATACTTGAACTCCTCCACTTGAGGCAGGATCTCGCTACCAACCCTGAGAGGGCACTCCACCCTTTTCCGGCTGAGGACCATGGTCTCGGATTTGGAGGTGCTGATTCCCATCCCAGCCGCTTCACACTCAGCTGCGAACCGATCCAGAGAGAGCTGAAGATCACTGCCTGATGAAGCAAACAGGACAACATCATCTGCAAAAAGCAGTGACCCAATCCTGAGTCCACCAAACCGGACCCCCTCAACACCCTGGCTGCTCCTAGAAATTCTGTCCATAAAAGTTATGAACAGAATCGGTGACAAAGGGTAGCCCTGGCGGAGTCCAACTCTCACTGGAAACAGGTTCGACTTACTGCCGGCAATGCGGACCAAGCTCTGACACTGGTTGTACAGGGACCGAACAGCCCTTATCAGGGGATCTGGTACTCCATACTTCCGGAGCACCCCCAACAGGATTCCCCGAGGGACACGGTCGAACGCCTTTTCCAAGTCCACAAAACACATGTAGACTGGTTGGGCGAACTTCCATGCACCCTCCAGGACTCTGCTAAGGGTGTAGAGCTGGTCCACTGTTCCGCGATCAGGACGAAAACCACACTGTTCCTCCTGAATCCGAGGTTCGACTATCCGACGGATCCTCCTCTCCAGGACCCCCGAATAGACTTTTCCAGGGAGGCTGAGGAGTGTGATCCCTCTGTAGTTGGAACACACCCTCCGATCCCCCTTCTTAAAGAGGGGGACCACCACCCCGGTCTGCCAATCCAGAGGCACTGTCCCTGATGTCCATGCGATGTTGCAGAGATGTGTCAACCAAGACAGCCCTACAACATCCAGAGCCTCGAGGAACTCCGGGCGTATCTCATCCACCCCCGGGGCCCTGCCACCAAGGAGTTTTTTGACCACCTCGGTGACCTCAGTCCCAGAGATGGGGGAGCCCACCTCTGAGTCCCCAGGCTCTGCTTCCTCATTGGAAGGCATGTTAGTGGGATTGAGGAGGTCTTCGAAGTACTCCCCCCACCGACCCACAACATCCCGAGTCGAGGTCAGCAACGCACCATCCCCACCATATACAGTGTTGACACTGCACTGCTTCCCCCTCCTGAGATGCTGGACGGTGGACCAGAATATCCTCGAAGCCGTCCGAAAGTCGTTCTCCATGGCCTCCCCAAACTCCTCCCATGCCCGAGTTTTTGCCTCAGCAACCACCGAAGCTGCATTCCGCTTGGCCTGCCGGTACCTATTAGGACTCCTTCTTCAGCTTGACAGCATCCCTCACCGCCGGTGTCCACCAACGGGTTCTGGGATTGCCGCCACGACAGGCACCGACCACCTTACGGCCACAGCTCCGGTCAGCCGGAGACATGGCCCATTCGGACTCAATGTCCCCCACCTCCCTCGGGACATGGTCGAAGTTCTGCCGGAGGTGGGAGTTGAAGCTACTTCTGACAGGGGGCTCTGCCAGACGTTCCCAGCAGACCCTCACAACACGTTTGGGCCTACCAGGCCTGACCGGCATCCTCCCCCACCATCAAAGCCAACTCACCACCAGGTGGTGATCAGTTGACAGCTCCGCCCCTCTCTTCACCCGAGTGTCCAAGACATGTGGCCGCAAGTCCGACGACATGACCACAAAGTCGATCATCGAACAGAGGCCTAGGGTGTCCTGGTGCCAAGTGCACATATGAACACCCTTATGCTTGAACATGGTGTTCGTTATGGACAATCCGTGATGAGCACAGAAGTCCAATAACAAAACACCACTCGGGTTCAGATCGGGGGGGTCATTCCACCCAATCACACCGTTCCAGGTCTCACTGTCATTGCCCACGTGAGCATTGAAGTCCCCCAGCAGTACGAGGGAGTCCCCAGAAGGTATGCCCTCTAGCACCCCCTCCAGGGACTCCAAAAAGGGTGGATACTCCGAACTGCTGAAATAAATCAAGAAACAAAAAAAAATTCAACAAATAGATTTTTAAAATGAAATTGAAAGTTTCCCAAAGAGAAACAAACAACATTAAGACTAACAAACACATATGGTGTGAATTATAAGTGAAAAAAATCAACTCACAAATCAACAAGCATACAAAACAAAATATAGAAAGGACAGTGGTAAATGATTGTGCAAAAAAACTAAAAATACAAAATAGCATGGGACTAGAGGTTGCACTGTGCACTGTGTGTAATAATATCTTAAGCCATTCAATGTCTAGTCATTTGTTTGTTTGTTTGTTCACTAATCACACATAAACAGCACAAATTTTGTACATTCCTTGCTGCTGATCTGACTTAAATTACAGGCTGTATATTGTATTGAATAGACAGCTTATAACGGGAGGGGGGTATCCCAAAAACTAGCACTAATGTGGGGACTACAATTCCTATCATACAGCTGATGGAGGACATCATCATTTGTATGAACAAAGTTTTCTACCGACCAAACCACAATCTTAAAGACAACGGGTATGTACGGCATGTTGTACTCGTCTAATCTTGGTAACAGTTTCATTGTCTTGCTAAGTTATGGCTTTTGTCTAAGAGTATATCTTTTTGTTTCATTGTTGGTTGTGCTTAGCTAGGTTGAATTTCAAAATGAAAAATTTTCCTGATTATTTATTTCAGCAATGGCTAGTACTTTGGCTAGTACTAATTTTCATTATATGTTTGCTTTATCATGTTTAATAATTTAATTACATTACTCTTAATCTTTCTCAGTTGTTTAAGGCATGGCCATGTAAGCTTTTAGCCATTGCAAAGAAAAAATTTGACCTTGTGTAATAACTGTCTTACCGAGTTTATAGAGTGGAGTTGTTACTCGGGTGCTCACCAAGTTAAAGAACCTTAATAAATGTTCTGATTTAAATAAAAGCTTTCTCAGCAACCTAAAGAGTGACCACCATACCTGACCAAAAGATTTGCGCAGTTATGTGTTTGTATAAACACATGTTTTTATCCCATTCTAAATATCAAGAATTTATAATTGGAGTGATATAAGCATGCCAAGAAGTTTTTGAATGGATATTTTTAAGCAATACACAAATAAAGAAATGTACAATTTTAAAGTATTAGGCCACAATATAAGAATAACTGTCTGGTTATATGTGTTGTGAAATAAGGTAGGGTGTACCTGCTCTCAATCGATCTTGTGCAACAAGTAGAAGGAAAAGAGCATAGATAACATAATGTGGAAAGGATGAACGTTTACAACTTTATTTATGGAAGGAATAATAGTCATGCATGTGGTAAACTGGATAAGGACACATAGATAATGTCTTTGCATCCTACGAACAATTACATTCTAAATTAACTTTCTAGCAACACATTTCTTTCACTACTTTCAAATTAGAAACTTTGTTAAACAGAACCTGCCCAATATTTCTCACCTCCCACTTACCTCTGTGCCAGAAAAAATATTGCTCAGTTTTGAGGACTCAGACAGCATTTCTGCAATATATAAAACCATTTTACAGTCCCTCCCTTTCAAAGATCCAAGAGGACAGTGGGAAAAGGATCTCTCACTCAACATCTCAGAACAGGAGTGGAAGGTAGCAATGCAGAGAATTCACTCGAGCTCCATATGCGCAAAGCATATAATTATTCAACTGAAAATTATATATCGAGCACATCTGTCTCATTTAAAATTGTCCAAAATATTTCCAGGGCAAGTTCAAACCTGCGAACGCTGTAATCAAGTTCTAGCCTCACTGGGTCACATGTTTTGGGCCTGCACCAAATTAACATCATTCTGGACCAAAATTTTTAACAATCCCTCCTAACCCACTAACGGCTGTGTTTGGTGTACTCCCAGATGGGCTTAAAGCGGAGAAGGACAAACAAACTGTGATTGTCTTTCTACATTATTGGCATTTATCTTGCTAAACAGGAAGAATCCTAACTCTCCTCTTTTAAGTCAGTGGGTAACTGATGTTTTATACTATTTGAAATTGGAAAAAATCTAATTCTCACTTAGAGGATCTGTGCAGAAATTTTTTCAAAACTTGGCAGTATCTAATCAATAACATTTTAGAATAAGCCTTTAAAGCACTGAGGAAGCAGATTCTCTCCCTATTTCTTTTTCTTCTCCATTTATCTTTATTCGCTTATTAATTCATCTATTTACTTATTTTTACTAGCTTTAAGTTTTATTCTGCTGCCCATGCTCTCTTTCTAAGGGGTGGGGGTTGATTTGTTTTCAATCCTATTTTTGTAAAAATGATCTATTAGTATGGAATGTTGCGTGATTTCAATAAAATCAATAAAATTATAAAAATAAATAAATAAACTGGATAAGGACATGAAGAAGAGTTAAACTTCCTTTTCCTTTGCAATATTTTTATTGTAATAAAGAAAAAATATGTTGAGATATGCTTTTTGATATCATGCAAAAACTAAATACATCAAATATAATTAGCTTTTTAAAATTTGACTATAACTGATGTGTAGCTGCAAAGCTTTGCTTTGTTAGGATACTCTTTTGCAATCTGATGCAGGTTCAGTGCCTATTTACTGTTAATGTGAAATTTGTATATTCTTTCCATATTTGCTTTTGTTGGTGGATTAATTGACATGTAAAAAGTACTATGGCGTGAAGGTGCCCTTCACTAAAGTGGTTTTGTGGCCCCTTTCCTGTATTTCATGCTGCTCCTGCAATGGACTGTTGTGCTTTGTGACCTTCAAATGGAAATAACAGAACAAGAAACTGAATGTGCTTTTATAATCCTTTGACTTTAAAACGAAGCAAATGATTTAGTATGATGGTTTTAGGAAAATAAATAATGTATATTGTAAATAATGTTTAAATAATATGTTATGTTAATTTTTTTAATGCATTTGGAAGAAAAAGGATCTTTGAGGTGTAACAAATGATGGACATTGTATCTAAATGTGTGGTTTAGAGTTCTGTTTGGGGATATTTTGAAAATATGTATGTTGGTGTGTGAATATTTCCATATGTTAAAAAAACTAGATAATCGTAGAATTAAGATGACAACAATAGGCATATTATAGAGGTTTTTCAGAAGACAGAATTTACATAATTTCAGTAAAAGATTTAGCAAGAGAAAAATTCCAAAATGATATAAGGATCCAAAATAAAAAAAAAATACTGAGAGGCCATCCAAAAGTATCTTATATATATATATATATACAGTATATATATATATATATATATATATATATATATATATATACAGTGTACATATATATATATATATATATATATATATATATATATATATATATAAAACATCCTAAGCCTAAAAGTTTAACAATTTTCTGCAATGTTTTTTGTCATGCTTTAAATCTGGCTTATTTTAAAACCTACATATATGTTTGGTATCATTTTTTTCAAAATTTATCGAACTTTAATGTGATGTTGTTAGATTTGCAGATTCTTATTCCGTTTATAAATTATAAACTAAAATATCAAGAAAGTCGTGGGGCAACTGGAGGTTGGGCGCTGAAGGCACCTGGGGGACTTGTACCATATCTTTAAATACAATCGCTTTCTCTAACAGAGCGGCTCAGCTGCGGGATAGATGGGGGCCCAGTGTCCGTCCCCGGGTTTGGCAAGCGAAGTGAGCAGTGGCCGGAGCCTCCTAGTATATATATATTGTGAAAGATGCCAGGAACACGCTTTTATTTTTCTTCTTCAGCACAATACACACAGTGCACAAAGCATCACAAACAGCTCAAACTCACAGTCCTTTCTTTTATTTCTTATCTTTTCCTTTGCCGCCTCCACTCCTCCCTCGCAAGCTCTGAGTGGAGTAAGGCGGCTCCTTTTATATGCACCCGGATGTGCTCCAGGTGCTTCCTGATGACCTTGCTGCAGCACCTCCTGGTGTGGCGGAAGTGCTGCAGTCCATGGCTCTGGAAATATCTAGCCGCCCCCTGGTCCAGACATGACAACGAGTTTGCTAGGGGGCAATGACAGAAAGTCACGCTGAAATGATATCTATCGAGGCAATTGTATATTCAATTCACTTTATTTTTGTGTAGCGTTTTTCACTGAGTGTTGGCTCAGAGTGCTGTGACAAGTTCTCAGGTAAAATTCAAGTATAGGTTTTATAAATTACTAAATACAGAATTAGTACAAATAAATACAGAGATTTTGTTAAAATACACAGAAAACTAAGTAGAAACTAATGAACATGGAAGCCAACAATATCTGTTCTTTAATTAATTGTTGAACTATGACAACTAGTTGCATAACTGGTTCAATACTACCATTAGTCATTCAAAATTCTGGATATGTTAAAAAGAATAGTGAAGGAGTTTATTGAATTATTTGATGAAGAATGTTTGCACAGTTTCTTTTGACTACAGATTTTTGGGTTAGAATTTTGGCTTAGGTGTACGTATCTTTTTGGTCTTGTGGCATTAACTCTAATCTGCACTCAAAACAGCCTAAGTTTTTCATGGCATGGATTCCTTAACACGTTGGAAACATTCCTTTAAGATTATGGTCCATGTTGACTGATTGCAAGCCATTAAGTTCAATAGATTTTTCATCTCCACATTCATGCTGCAAATCACCTATTCTACCACTTCCCAGAAGTGCTGTATTGGATTCAGATCTGGTGACTAGGAAGGCCACTGAAGAACACTGTTTGTCATGTTCGTGAAATAAGTTTGAGACAACTTTTGGTTTGTGTTAGAAAATTTGTAAATTGTGGTCATGATGGAATCCACATAGTGAATAACAATACTCAAATAAGCCGTGGCATTCAAGCGATGACTGATTGTTACTATTAGGTTCAAAGTTGGCCTTGAAAACATTCCCCACACCATTATACCACCACCATCAGCTTAGACTGTTGACGCAAGGCAGGTTGGGTGCTTGTAATCATGCTGTTGAAACCAAATTCTGATCCTATGATCTGTGTGCTTCAGCAGAAATTAAAATGTATCAGACCATGCTATGTTTTTCTAGTTTCCAACTGTCCACTTTTGGTAAGCCATGGTACACTACATCCTCAGCTTTTAGTTCTTGACATTTAGGAGTATAACCTGACATGTTCTTCTGCTTTTGTAGCCCATCCGCTTTAAGGTTCAATGTGTGTGTTGTGCATTGTGAGCTGCTTTTCTGCTCACCACAGTAAATAGTGGTTATCTGACTTACCATAGTTTTTCTATCAGAGTGAAGCAGTGTGGCCATTCTCCTCTGACCTCTGTGATAAACAAGTGACTTCTGCCCACGGAGCAGCCACTAACTAACTGGAAGATTTTTGTTTGTCAAGTCATTCTAAGTAAACTCTACAGACTGTTGTAAATAAAAATCCCAGGAGATTGACAATTGTAGAAATACTCAAACCAGCCCAAGAATTATGCCAATGTTGAAATCACTGAGATTACAATTTTTCTGGAAACTGGGGTTTGATGTGAACATTCCCTAAATTTTCCTACCTGTATCGGCATGATTTTATGTATTGTGCTGGTGTCACATGATTGGCTGATCAGATGACTGTATTGATAATTCACTCGATAATAATTCACTCAGTGACTGCATATATACATATATACAGTATATATATATTGTGAAACATGACCTGGACACAGACAGGCAGACACGTCGTAATCACCCCACACACGTTTATTGTACTGCTCCATTATTTACAAGTGCAACACAAACCCGTAAGGTCCCCAAAGTCCTGGCTAACACATACAACGCTTTCACTTTCTCTTCAGGCCGCCTCCTAGCCTCCTCCCAGACCTCGTCCTTCTTCCACCCGACTCAAGTCCTGAATGAAGGGAGGCGGCCCCTTTTATACTCACCCAGATGTGTTCCAGGTGCTTCCCGGCAATCTTCCACCGGCACTCCCCAGTGTGGCGGAAGTGCTGGCTGCGTACCTGGAAGCACTCCGGGTGTCCCCGATCCTCTTCCCCCCAGCACTTCCGGGTGTGGCGGAAGTGCTGAGGTCCAGGGCTCCCAAGGCTTTCGGCGCCCTCTGGCGGTGACCACGGGCCCCTACAGGGATGAGCTTCCATGCTCTGTACCCCTGGTCCCCATAGCCGGCAGGGCGGTTGCCCCCATGTGGTCTGGGGAAGGCACAAGCCCTCCTCCGGTCCTCCGGGGTGTCCCGGCCGGGTCACCACCCAGCCACCTGCGACTATATATATATATATATATATATATATATATATATATATATATATATATATACTAGCAAAATACCCGTGCTTCGCAGCGGAGAAGTAGTGTGTTAAAGAGGTTATGTAAACATATATATACATATACATATATACATATCTACATATACAAATATCTACATATACATATATATACATATATACATATATATATATATACACATATCAACATATATATACACATACATATACACACATACATACACACACACATATACATATATACATATACACATACATACATAGTGCGTTGTAACATGGGCTGTGATTGTTACATGGGAGGGAGACGACAAATCACAGCTTCCCGCTTTCTAATCGGGCCTGTGATTGCTGCTTTGACTGATGCCCAGATCCCAGAGTATCTCCCCTTAGGAGAGGCGTTAGGCAAGTGTAATTGAATAGCGGTGCTGCAAGTTTAGCTTTACACCTGTTTTTAAGGCTTATTGACTGAAAGAGGCTTTCATGAAAAAAGTTAGGGCTTTGCTATAGGATACACCCTCCACAAGTTAAGGAAGTAAAAATAAAGGTATATATTTCTGTTTTATTTAAACCTTTTAAGTTTGTATGCGGGCGGTATGGTGGCGCAGTGAAAGGTGCCAGTTAGGAGACCCGGGTTCGCTTCCCTGCGTGGAGTTTGAATGTTCTCCCCGTGTATGTCTGGGTTTCCTCCGGGTACTCCGGTTTCCTCCTACAGTCCAAAGACATGCAGGTTAGGTGCATTGGCGATTTGAAATTGTCCCTGGTGTGTGGGTGTGTGTGGGTGTGTGTGCCCTGCGGTGGGCTGGCACCTTGCCCGGGGTTTGTTTCCTGCCTTGTGCCCTGTGTTGGCAGGGATTGGCTCCTGTATTTAGGATATAGCGGGTTGGATAATGGATGGATGGACATTTGTATGCATAGCCCCATTTGCCCATTTTCATTTTTTTTCTTTCTTCAGTAATATTTCAGCAAACCCGGAGCTTGTCAGTTCAAATCCTGGTACTGATACCACTGTGTGACCCTGAGGAAGTCACTTCACCTGCCTGTGCTGCAAAAAACAAAAGTAATGTAACAAATTGTACCTCAGATGTTGCAAGTTGCTGGAATAAAGGCATAAGTCAAATAGATAAATATATATTATACACATAGGAACTATTCATTTATTTTCAGTTAAGTCATCTGCAGCAAACCTTTATAAATGAGGGTTTCTCCTTTTTAGATAGTGCAAACTGTTTCTTCTTCATTGAGGTTTTCTCTTGGAGAGCTTTTTTCATTTCATTGAAAATTAAAGCAGCAGCTGCCAAAATATGTAGCTTTCTTATTAATTTTTCAACATTGTGTAAAATAACTTTATAAAGTAACATAAAAGGTTTAAATACTGGTTATCCTTTTACACTAAAATATTACTAAAGAGATACAAAAAAAGTAAAATGCATATGTTGTTTTTCTTTAAGGAGATTAAATATTACTGAAGAAAGAAAAAAAAAACTAAAACAGCCAAATGGGGCTATGCATACGAACTTAAAAGGTTTAAATAAAACAGAAATATATACCTTTATTTTTACTTCCTTAACTTGTGGAGGGTGTATCCTGTAGCAAAGCCCTAACTTTTTTCGTGAAAGCCCGTTTCAGTCAATAAGTCTTAAAAACAGGTGTAAAGATATTGACAATAAGCTACGCAAACCCAGCAAGACATGGAATCGTTTAAATCAAGGCGCTGCGCTACCTTCTTCCAGATCAGCCCCAAGGCGTTCATATTTTTCCAAAGCAGTTGTGGTCTCCATCGGCATCTGTAGCTGAGTCGAAAAACACCATCCCATACTATTAGTTAACGATTAACACATTTCTATATGTATTGTAAGCATACAATACAACTGATAATATGTTGCGCTTATTTATCTGGTGTACCGACATTTTTGCGCGTTTAACGGCTGAAATCCAACGTGGTTTGTGCCCTTCAGAATGAAAACAGTTTGCATTTACCTTTTTAATAAAAGGCGAGCTTTTAAGCCTGAGAAATCACCCCATAAATGCACACGTTTAATTACACATGTGTTAATATGTATGCTTACACACTGTTTCTTCTTCATTGAGGTTTTCTCTAGCATGTAGATTGGGGTAATTACATTCACGGCATTCGTAGTCTGAATCACAATCTGATTGTATGGGTGGTTACCTACCAGGTAACGCTTATGGTTGGCCAGCAAGTCAGCTAACATCAGCCACGGTGCCTTCAGTTGTGAGAAGCAGATCATAGAATGGTTGAAAATAGTTTACTGTTAAATAATGCAAAGAGTATGCGACACGTGTTTCGCCCTAATTCTTGGCTCATCAGGCGTACACACTCACTGCACTCGCTTCGGCGTGTGGTTTGTTTATTTGACAGCATGTAGATCGGGGTAATTACATTCACGGCATTCATAGTCTGAATCACAATCTGATTGTATGGGTGGTTTCCTACCAGGTAACGCTTATGGTTGGCCAGCAAGTCAGCTAACATCAGCCACGGTGCCTTCAGTTGTGAGAAGCAGATCATAGAATGGTTGAAAACAGTTTACTGTCAAATAATGCAAAGAGTACGCGACATGTGTTTCGCCCTAATTCTTGGCTCATCAGGCGTACACACTCACTGCACTCCCTTACGGGGATTGAACCGCGGACATCAGCGCTAGAGGGGCTTTGCAGCGGTGAAGTATTGCTTTTAAATTTTAATTAAGAAGAAAAGAAAACCTTTTTAAATTGAAGAAAACTTTACCAATAACAATTTGTTAAGGATCTGTTTTTTTGTGAAGCTGCCTTTACACAGCCTGTCTGCTGTTTTATAAACTAACGCCATATAAGGCTGTCCTTTCTCCTTCACAGTCAGTTCACGTGATTACGTGTGAGGCATGATGACGCGATACGCAACCCCCGCAACCCCGCCTCCCACGGCCAGCGAGCTGCAGTCCATTACTGTATATGGACAAAAAAGAGGTTCCAGTTATGACCATTACGCTTTGAATTTCGAAATGAAACCTGCCTAACTTTTGCAAGTAAGCTGTAAGGAATGAGCCTGCCAAATTTCAGCCTTCCACCTACACGGGAAGTTGGAGAATTAGTGATGAGTGAGTGAGTGAGTGAGGGCTTTGCCTTTTATTAGTATACTAGCAAAATACCCGCGCTTCGCAGCGGAGAAGTAGTGTGTTAAAGAGGTTATGAAAAAAAAAAAAGGAAACATTTTAAAAATAACGTAACATGATTGTCAATGTAATTGTGTTGTCATTGTTATGAGTGTTGCTGTCTTTTATATATATAATATACACACACACACACACACATAAACATATATATACATATACATATATATATACATATCTACATATACACATATCTACATATACATACGTATATACACATATACACATCCACATAAACATATATATATATATACAAATTTACATATATATATATATATAGACATACATATATACATACATACATTCACATATATATACACTGTATATATATATATATATATATATATATATATATATATATATATATATATATATATATATATATACACTGTATATATATATATATATACACTGTATATAAACATATGTACTTATTGGCTCCTGTATTTAGGATATAGCAGGTTGGATAATGGACGGATGGACATCTGCATGCATAGCCCTATTTGCCCGTTTTCGTTTTTTTTCTTTCTTCAGTAATATTTCAGTAAACCCAGAGCTTGTCAGTTTCAAATCCTGGTACTGACACCACTGTGGACCCTGAGGAAGTCACTTCACCTGCCTGTGCTGCAAAAAACAAAAGTAATGTAACAAATTGTACCTCAGATGTTGTAAGTTGGTGGAATAAAGGCATAAGTCAAATAGATAAATATGTATTATACACATAGGAACTATTCATTTATTTTCAGTTAAGTCATCTGCAGCAAACTTTTATAAATGAGGGTTTCTGATTTTTAGATAGTGCAAACTGTTTCTTCTTCATTGACGTTTTCTCTTGGAGAGCTTTTTTCATTTCACTGAAAATGAAAGCAGCAGCTGCCAAAATATGTAGCTGTCTTATTAATTTTTCAACATTGTGTAAAATAAATGTATAAAGTAACATAAAAGGTTTAAATACTGGTTATCCTTTTACACTAAAATATTACTAAAGAGATACAAAAAAAGTAAAATGGATATGTTCTTTTTCTTTAAGGAGATTAAATATTACTGAAGAAAGAAAAAAAAAATTAAACAGCCAAATGGGGCTATGCATACGAACTTAAAAGGTTTAAATAAAACAGAAATATATATTTTATTTTTACTTGCTTAACTTGTGGAGGGTGTATCCTGTAGCAAAGCCCTAACTTTTTTCGTGAAAGCCCATTTCAGTAAATAAGTGTTAAAAACAGGTGTAAAGATATTGACAATAAGCTACGCAAACCCAGGAAGACATGGAATCGTTTAAATCAAGTATCATTACATCTTCCTTTCTTAAAGAGAAGTAAGGCAGTACTTATAAGCTTACATATTTATATATAGACATACATATATATATACATATATATCTGAAGCCGTGCAAGCACACTCTTGAGAATGCAACGTATAGTTGTACAGAAGAAAAGCAATCTTGCCTCAAATGAATGGCAACCTTTTGTAGGTCTATGAAGTTAATTTAAACTTTAGGTTTACACGGTGCTTTCTTTCCGAAGTACCTGCACTCATGAATATGTCTGTATGTGTCAGTCGGTCAAATCCACGTGCTTCGCACCGGCGAAGTACCGCTTTTAAATTTTTATTAAGAAGAAAATAAAACGTTTTTAAATTGAGGGAAAATATACTAATAACAGTTTGTTAAGGATCAGTTTTTTTGTGAAGCTGCCTTTACTCGAGTGATCACTTCGACCTGACTTGGTGGCCAAGTATAAGCGTTACCTGGTAGGTAACCACCCATACAATCAGATTGTGAATCACACTACACACTCACTGCACTTGCTTACGGTAATCGAACCTCGGACGTCAGCGCTAGAGGGGCTTAGCAGCGGTGAAGTATTGCTTTTACATTTTAATTAAGAACAAAAGAAAACCTCAGAGGTTCGATTCCCGAAAGGGAGTGAAGTGAGTGTCCGGTTACCTACCAGGTAACGTTTATGGTTGGACAGCAAGTGACGTAACATCAGCCACGGTGCCTTCAGTTGTGAGAAGCAGAGCATAGAATGATTGAAAATAGTTTTGCATTTACCTTTTTAGTAAAAGGCGAGCTTTTAAGCCTGAGAAATCACCCCGTAAATGCACACGTTTAATTGCACATGTGTTAATATGTATGGTTACACAGTATTAAAAGACACTCAAAAATTAACGTCATTTACCATCAGCCACGGTGCCTTCAGTTGTGAGAAGCAGATCATAGAATGATTGAAAATAGTTTTGCATTTACCTTTTTAGTAAAAGGCGAGCTTTTAAGCCTGAGAAATCACCCCGTAAATGCACACGTTTAATTGCACGTGTTAATATGTATGCTTACACAGTATTAAAAGACAGTCAAAAATTAACGTCATTTACCTTTGTTCCCACGTTTGACTCGTGCTGTAAATCTCTTCCTTGTTTTTAGTTCACGTGATTACGTTGGAGGCGTGATGATGCGATACGTGACTCCGCCTCCTCCATTACAGTATATGGACAAAAAATATGTTCCAGTTATGACCATTACGCGTAGAATTTCAAAATGAAACCTGCCTAACTTTTGTAAGTAAGCTGTAAGGAATGAGCCTGCCAAATTTCAGCCTTCCACCTACACGGGAAGTTCGAGAATTAGTGATGAGTGAGTCAGTCAGTCAGTCAGTCAGTCAGTCAGTGAGTCAGTGAGTCAGTGAGGGCTTTGCCTTTTATTAATATGTATAGATATATATATATTAATAAATACATATTATTATATGGGAACAAAGGTAAATGACGTTAATTTTTGACTGTCTTTTAATACTGTGTAAGCATACATATTAACACGTGCAATTAAACGTGTGCATTTATGGGGTGATTTCTCAGGCTTAAAAGCTCGCCTTTTACTAAAAAGGTAAATGCAAAACTATTTTCAATCATTCTATGATCTGCTTCTCACAACTGAAGGCACCGTGGCTGATGGTAAATGACGTTAATTTTTGAGTGTCTTTTAATACTGTGTAAGCATACATATTAACACGTGCAATTAAACGTGTGCATTTACGGGGTGATTTCTCAGGCTTAAAAGCTCGCCATTTATCAAACGCGGGAACAAAGGTAAATCACGTTCTTCACTGTATTTTAATACTGTGTAACCGTACATATTAACACATGTTCAATTAAACGTGTGCATTTACGGGGTGATTTCTCAGGCTTAAAAGCTCGCCTTTTACTAAAAAGGTAAATGCAAAACTATTTTCAATCATTCTATGATCTGCTTCTCACAACTGAAGGCACCGTGGCTGATGTTACGTCACTTGCTGTCCAACCATAAACGTTACCTGGTAGGTAACCGGACACTCACTTCACTCCCTTTCGGGAATCGAACCTCTGAGGTTTTCTTTTGTTCTTAATTAAAATGTAAAAGCAATACTTCACCGCTGCTAAGCCCCTCTAGCGCTGACGTCCGAGGTTCGATTACCGTAAGCAAGTGCAGTGAGTGTGTAATTACATTCACGGCATTCGTAGTCTGATTCACAATCTGATTGTATGGGTGGTTACCTACCAGGTAACGCTTATACTTGGCCACCAAGTCAGGTCGAAGTGATCACTCGAGTAAAGGCAGCTTCACAAAAAAACTGATCCTTAACAAACTGTTATTAGTATATTTTCCCTCAATTTAAAAACGTTTTATTTTCTTCTTAATAAAAATTTAAAAGCTGTACTTCGCCGGTGCGAAGCACGTGGATTTGACCGACTGACACATACAGACATATTCATGAGTGCAGGTACTTCGGAAAGAAAGCACCGTGTAAACCTAAAGTTTAAATTAACTTCATAGACCTACAAAAGGTTGCCATTCATTTGAGGCAAGATTGCTTTTCTTCTGTACAACTATACGTTGCATTCTCAAGAGTGTGCTTGCACGGCTTCAGATATATATGTATATATATATGTATGTCTATATATAAATATGTAAGCTTATAAGTACTGCCTTTATTCTCTTTAAGAAAGGAAGATGTAATGATACTTGATTTAAACGATTCCATGTCTTCCTGGGTTTGCGTAGCTTATTGTCAATATCTTTACACCTGTTTTTAACACTTATTTACTGAAATGGGCTTTCACGAAAAAAGTTAGGGCTTTGCTACAGGATACACCCTCCACAAGTTAAGCAAGTAAAAATAAAATATATATTTCTGTTTTATTTAAACCTTTTAAGTTCGTATGCATAGCCCCATTTGGCTGTTTAATTTTTTTTTTCTTTCTTTAGTAATATTTAATCTCCTTAAAGAAAAAGAACATATCCATTTTACTTTTTTTGTATCTCTTTAGTAATATTTTAGTGTAAAAGGATAACCAGTATTTAAACCTTTTATGTTACTTTATACATTTATTTTACACAATGTTGAAAAATTAATAAGACAGCTACATATTTTGGCAGCTGCTGCTTTCATTTTCAATGAAATGAAAAAAGCTCTCCAAGAGAAAACGTCAATGAAGAAGAAACAGTTTGCACTATCTAAAAATCAGAAACCCTCATTTATAAAAGTTTGCTGCAGATGACTTAACTGAAAATAAATGAATAGTTCCTATGTGTATAATACATATTTATCTATTTGACTTATGCCTTTATTCCACCAACTTACAACATCTGAGGTACAATTTGTTACATTACTTTTGTTTTTTGCAGCACAGGCAGGTGAAGTGACTTCCTCAGGGTCACACAGTGGTGTCAGTACCAGGATTTGAAACTGACAAGCTCTGGGTTTACTGAAATATTACTGAAGAAAGAAAAAAAAACGAAAACGGGCAAATAGGGCTATGCATACAGATGTCCATCCGTCCATTATCCAACCTGCTATATCCTAAATACAGGAGCCAATAAGTACATATGTTTATATACAGTGTATATATATATATATATATATATATATATATACAGTGTATATATATATATATATATATATATATATATATACAGTGTATATATATGTGAATGTATGTATGTATATATGTATGTCTATATATATATATATATATATGTAAATTTGTATATATATATATATATGTTTATGTGGATGTGTATATGTGTATATACGTATGTATATGTAGATATGTGTATATGTAGATATGTATATATATATATGTATATGTATATATATGTTTATGTGTGTGTGTGTATATTATATATATAAAAGACAGCAACACTCATAACAATGACAACACAATTACATTGACAATCATGTTACGTTATTTTTAAAATGTTTCCTTTTTTTTTTTTCATAACCTCTTTAACATACTACTTCTCCGCTGCGAAGCGCGGGTATTTTGCTAGTATATATATATATATATATATATATATATATATATATTTGTATACCTATTCTTGTGATTAAAAATCTAGTTTTGACCATAGTTTTGTGTTTTACTTCAAATGTAGTATAATTCCTTTACCTTACTGATTGACCTGTTCTTACTGTGGTTTGGCCTTGGCTGTATTTGACTACCCTTTTGTACCATTCCTGAAAAGCACTCAAGTTAGAGTGTACTTTGGGTCTTGTATGAAAAAAGCCCAACAGACACAACAGTTGCCTACCATTTTCTTTTTACTTTTATGCCTAAGATATTCGTGTCATTGATGTTCATTATTTTTTCATCTTTTGTTCTGACTTACCTAGGCCACTTCTAAGTTAGGTTTTAAATTTCAGCTTGTTTCTAGTCAAATAACTATAACTGTGACAACTGTTTAATTAATAATTTAATTGGATCATGTGGCTGATGTGTGCTTTGTACTGATGTGTGCTTTGCAAACGCTAGAGGCTGTTGAGAGTTTTTGGTCTGTTCTGTGGTGTGAGATTTAAATAAAAAAAATGAATTTTGCTCTTAAAAACGTGGGTTTTGGTTGTTGCTAAAGGAACCGTGTGGGAATTTTTAAAGCTTTTTTCCCTTTAGAAGGGTTTTTTTGCTTTTTTTTCGCCCGCACAAGAGCAAAAGTAGTTGGGTGTTTGGAAGTGCGCTTGGAAAAGTTACTTGTACTTGTACGTGTACTTGTTCTTGTTATCTGTATTTGAACTAGCATCGAGGAGGTAGGGTAGAAAGCAACAGTAACTGATATAGGCATTCGTAAGCAAATAACCGCTTCGTTGTAACAGCGATTCCTTAGTTTAAAGGATAAGAAAAAAAGAGGCCGCAGCTGACTTCAAAGCAATAAAGGGGAAGGCCCAGCAGTGCGCAGGTAAGCGGCCAGTGTTAAGACGCCGATCAGGCACAAGGGGCTGTAGGAGCAGATAAGGTAGTAAAGTTTTATTTATTTGTTTAATTTATTTTGAACAGTCCTTAGCGGTCCAGAGGTAGAACAGTTAAACGGGCGACAGCGTAAGGGTTCTGTTCCGCCGTGACGGGTTACATCTGAACTGGAGAGGCACCAATGTATTGGGGAGGTGTATGAGTAGGCTAGTTGAGGATTGTTTAAACTAGGGAATTGGGGGGGGGACAGGGAGGTTAGGACAGGCCAGGTTTAGATCTATGCATGGAGGTACAAACAATGGTGTAGAAATAAAAATGCCTAGTAATGTAAATTCTAAGCAAACATTTAAATGTAGAAGGAGTAACACATTAAATAGCTTGCTTTAATGCTAGAAGAATCAAAAATAAGGTAACTGCGATGGAGCTGTTTGTATTAGAGCATAATTATGATATTATAGCAATAACGGAAACCTGGCTAAATAACAAAGATGGGGATGAGTGTAACATAGAGGGATACACATTTTTAGGAAGGATAGACAGAACAGAAAAGGAGGTGGGGTTGGTGTATGGAAAACAAAATTTAAATGTAAGTCCTCTTCATTTAGATGATGAGTCCCACCTTAGTGAGGACATGTGGATTTGCCTGGAAAATATTATGGGAAATAGGTGTTATTTTAGGAGTGTGTTATAGACCACCCAATTCATACAGTAATTTCAACACACATTTATTTAGTAATATCAAAAAGGCAAGTTTACAGGGAGATATTATAGTCATGGGGGACTTTAATTACCCAAATATTAACTGGGATAACCTTGCAGATGGAGGAGCACAAGAGTTTTTAGAAGTAATCAGTGACTGTTTTTTAAGCACCAACATGGGGGTAAAGCCTGTCTGGATTTAGTGTTTTGTAATAATCAAGATAGAATTGAGGGTGTAGAGGTTATTGAACCACTAGGGTCAAGTGACCATAATATAATACAATTCTCAGTATTTCGTAAGAGTGCAAATGCAAAGACTAAAATTGTTAAGTTGAACTTTGGTAGGGCAAATTTTGACCAGATGCAACAAAGTCTATGTAGGATACACTGGGATAAGCTTTTAAGTGTGGAAACAATCAAGGAGCAGTGGAACAGGTTTAAAAATGTGTTACATTTAATGCAGGAGAGATACATACCTAAAATTAGAATTAATAGGAAATTTTTAAAAACTCCACAGTGGATTAATAAAGATTTAAAAAAGAAGTTGCAAAAGAAAAAACTGCTTTATAAGCCATATAAGACTAATGACTGCAAAGTGAATTGTAGAGCATATGAGAACATGAGAGCAACCATTTAGAAAGATATCAGGGAGGCTAAAAGACAGTTGGAGAGGAATATAGCAAATAAGGCGAAAGAGGACACTAAGAGATTCTTTCAGTATTTTAGTAATAAAAGAACAGTCAAGGAGGAGGTCAAGTGCATCAGAAATAGTAAAGGGGAATTAAAAGATACAGACAATGAAATAGTAGATGCCCTTAACTTACATTTTTCTGAGGTGTATACAAGTGAGCAAGTGGATAACCTCCCAGAGGTAAATGCGACTACTAAGGAGGTACTGAGGGATTTGGAAATTGTACAGGGAGAAGTACTGCTCAGATTAAATAAGCTAAAATCAAACAAATCACCATTGTACATCGCAATGTATAAAAACTAAACTTGGCGTAAGGCCATGCACATTTTCACGCTAGCTCAATCCCTTGCGTATGCAAGTTCTCCGCTCAGTTTTGCAAACTGGCGGCACCCAACGTCAAAGCAGTGCTACTGTTCCTGTGTGGTTTCCCTTTAGTTTTTAGATTCACATCCCTGAATCGCATATCATTTATTAGTTTAAGGCATCTCATTGTAATCAACCTGTAACCATATAATGGTGCACAGAATGGCCAAACTATTCAAAATACCATCACTGCTTTAGTGTTGTTATTCCCAGTACACCACTGAGTATTTAACCCACTGTATCTGAGTGTGGAATCATAGCTGTACAGCAGCTGATCGGATTATCGGTATACAGCATCTTGCACATGCTGTCTCAGCCATGTGCATAGTCTATTTGAAGTTGTCCCATACATACCTCGCACTTTAGAAACAGTTTCATCCCAAGTACTCTAAACGCATTCAATCAGTCCATCAATTGCTCCTGGTAGAACTGTTTGTACTTATAAGTTCAATCACCTCACTGTAAACTTGCGATACAGTTATAATATTGCACAGTCTGAGTCACTTTATAAAGCGCGTATTTACATATGATGACGACTGACTTCTAAGTCGATTTAGATTTCCAAGCGCTATCTTCTTGGAGCTCTTGATATCATTTTTAAGAAGAAATGCAGTAAAGCATGTTTATTACATTATACAGATAAGTTTTAAACTTCGTTAAAATAATGTATATTGTTAATAATTAAATATGTGAGGACATGGTGGCACAGCGCTAGCAACGACCTGGTGCCCCGTTCAGGGATTGTTTCTGCCTCGCGCTGTATGCTTTCTGGGATTGGTGCGACCTGGATGGATAGATGGATAGAATAATAAAACATGTACTACGAAGATATTTCAATGTTTCATAAAGGTTTTGAAGAATTGTCATTCTAAGCTTATAGATGGCTTGGCATCTATTACAGAGCTGATCATGGTGATTGGTTACTTGGAGAAAGAAAAGGAAGGACAGGAATAGGAGGTTAGTACGTTTGAAAGAAACAGTACAGCTGCAATAAATTGTTTCATCGAAGGTCGCGCACGGTGCAGCAAGCATCTTGCGGGAGGCAGGAATAAACGTCACTATCACTGCACCACTGTGTACCCATGTTTAATATGTGCTTTAATTCCTATCATCATGAAAATGATATCAAGTATACATCTTAAGATTTAAATTGTTCAGAGAGCTGTAATATCATGAATGTAATGTATTCTGTGTCCTGTTGGCGGAAGAGAAAGCCTGTTTAAGAAACACGTAGTGATTCACACACATAGAACACATAAAAGAACACACAGAAAGAAGCATTTAACATGCTACTTTAGTACAATGGGATCTGAGAAACTAGTAAATTAAACGATTTTAAGATGAAGCTTATGACGTTCTGCTTTGATGACAAAATGTAGTACATGATTAAAGTGGAAATTTCAATATTAAAGTTGACATTTGGAAATTTTTTTCAACTGTGTCCCTATTTTGTTTTTCTTTTCTCTGTACCCTTATACGCTTCCATATGACACTCAGACAGTGAGCTCCGACACGACTTTTCATGGCGACTTTGATATCTGACCACTTCTTGCTTATTTCGGACACTTTGCGACTTTCTGAACTTGAACTTTTGAGTTTCTCCACCACTCTTTCACTTGATCTATTTCCTTTTGTTGATTATATCACTGCTTACACCAAAAAATAGTACTTTTTCCCTTGCCCCTATCTGGTATTCGCTGAAGTTCTTCTTTTTCCCCCGTGCTTTTGCCATTGCCTTTCACAGAACGCTGAGCTTTAGGGCTATTTATGTCGATTTGCATATTCAAAGGGGTGTAATTCTAGGTGGAGTTGGGGAGTGGCAGCAGGTGCGTGCACGTGCATTACTTTTCACGCTGACTGGGATTTATGGAGCGGAAGAATGTGGAAGTTTGCGTTTGCACAGTTTTATGCATCTGGATTTTTTTGTGCATACCCACATTTCCACTTTTGTCCATACACCATGTTTTAATGTGAATTCTACACATGGTGTTATTCATTAGGCCCAAGACCAGATAATATTTACCTTTGAGTTCTTAAGGATGCTAGTGAGTACTATATATAAACCCTTGACACATATTTTTAGGAAGTCACTGCACACTGGAGAGATTCCGAAGGACTGGAAAATGGGAAATATCATCCCATTATATAAAAAGGGTGACAGGGCAGATCCAAGCAACTATAGGCCAGTACGCTATACATGCATCACAGGAAAATTAATGGAAGGAATTATTGAGGACAAGATTGAGCAACACCTGGCAAGGACAGGAGTTATTCTGAACAGTCAGCATGGGTTCAGAAGAGGAAGGTTGTGTTTTACTAACATGCTGGATTTCTATGAGGAGGCAACAAAAGGATATGATCAAATATGTTATTTATTTTGATTTTCAGAAAGCATTTGATAAGTTGCCACATGAGAGGTTGGGCATCAAATTAAAAGAAGTGGGAGTTCAGGGTGATGTTTTTAGATGGGTGCAGAATTGGCTCAGACACTGAAAGGCAGAGGGTGATGGTACGAGGAACCTCATCACAATTGGCCGATATTAAGAGTGGTGTTCCACAGGGGTCAGTACTAGGGCCACTGCTATTTTTAATCTAAATCATTTATATCTATAATAATAAAAGGCAAAGCCCTCACTGACTGACTGACTGACTCATCACTAATTCTCCAACTTCCCGTGTAGGTGGAAGGCTGAAATTTGGCAGGCTCATTCCTTACAGCTTACTTACAAAAGTTAGGCAGGTTTCATTTCGAAATTCAAAGCGTAATGGTCATAACTGGAACATATTTTTTGTCCATACACTGTAATGGAGGAGGCGGAGTCACGTATCGCGTCATCACGCCTCCTACGTAATCACGTGAACTAAAAACAAGGAAGACATTTACAGCACGAGTCACACGCGGGAACGAAGGTAAATGACGTTAATTTTTGACTGTCTTTTAATACTGTGTAAGCATACATATTAACACATGTGCAATTAAACATGTGCATTTACGGGGTGATTTCTCAGGCTTAAAAGCTCACCTTTTATCAAACGCGGGAAGAAAGGTAACTGACGTTGTTCACTGTCTTTTAATACTGTGTAACCATACATATTAACACATGTCCAATTAAACGTGTGCATTTACGGGGTGATTTCTCAGGCTTAAAAGCTCGCCTTTTACTAAAAAGGTAAATGCAAAACTATTTTCAATCATTCTATGATCTGCTTCTCACAACTGAAGGCACCGTGGCTGATGTTACGTCACTTGCTGTCCGACCATAAGCTTTACCTGCTAGGTAGCCGGACACTCACTTCACTCCCTTTCGGGAATCGAACCTCTGAGGTTTTCTTTTGTTCTTAATTAAAATTTAAAACCAATACTTCACCGCTGCTAAGCCCCTCTAGCGCTGACGTCTGAGGTTCGATTACTGTAAGCAAGTGCAGTGAGTGTGTAATTACATTCACGGCATTCGTAGTCTGATTCACAATCTGATTGTATGGGTGCTTACTTCCAGGTAACGCTTACACTTGGCCACCAAGTCAGCTCGAAGTGATCACTCGAGTAAAGGCAGCTTCACAAAAAAACTGATCCTTAACAAACTGTTATTAGTATATTTTCCCTCAATTTAAAAACGTTTTATTTTCTTCTTAATAAAAATTTAAAAGCGGTACTTCGCCGGTGCGAAGCGCGTGGATTTGACCGACTGACACATACAGACATATTCATGAGTGCAGGTACTTCGGAAAGAAAGCACCGCGTAAACGTTAACTTTAAATTAACTTCATAGACCTACAAAAGGTTGCCATTCATTTGAGGCAACATTGCTTTTCTTCTGTACAACTATACGTTGCATTCTCAAAAGAGTGTGCTTGCACGACTTCGGATATAGATATATATATATATGTATGTCTATATATAAATATGTAAGCTTATAAGTACTGCCTTACTTCTCTTTAAGAAAGGAAGATGTAATGATACTTAATTTAAACGATTCCATGTCTTCCTGGGTTTGCGTAGCTTATTGTCTAAAAAGGAGAAACCCTCATTTATAAAACTTTGCTGCAGATGACTTAGCTTATTGTCAATATCTTTACACGTTTTTTTAACACTTATTGACTGAAACGTGCTTTCACAAAAAAAGTTAGGGCTTTGCTACAGGATACACCCTCCACAAGTTAAGCAAGTAAAAATAAAATATATATTTCTGTTTTATTTAATCATTTTAAGTTCGTATGCATAGCCCCATTTGGCTGTTTAATTTTTTTTTTTCTTTCTTCACTAATATTTAATCTCCTTAAAGAAAAACAACATATCCATTTTACTTTTTTTGTATCTCTTTAGTAATATTTTAGTGTAAAAGAATAACCACTATTTGAACTTTTTATGTTACTTTATACATTTATTTTACACAATGTTGAAAAATTAATAAAAAAGCTACATATTTTGGCAGCTGCTGCTTTCATTTTCAATAAAATGAAAAAAGCTCTCCAAGAGAAAACGTCAATAAAGAAGAAACAGTTTGCACTATCTAAAAATCAGAAACCCTCATTTATAAAAGTTTGCTGCAGATGACTTAACTGAAAATAAATGAATAGTTCCTATGTGTATAATACATATTTATCTATTTTACTTATGCCTTTATTCCACCAACTTACAACATCTGAGGTACAATTTGTTACATTACTTTTGTTTTTTGCACAACATGCAGGTGAACTGACTTCCTCAGGGTCACACAGTGGTGTCAGTACCAGGATTTGAACTGACAAGCTCCGGGTTTGCTGAAATATTACTGAAGAAAGAAAAAAAACGAAAACGGGCAAATGGGGCTATGCATACAAATGTCCATCCGTCAATTATCCAACCTGCTATATCCTAAATACAGGAGCCACTAAGTAGATATGTATATATACAGTATATATATATATATATATATATATATATATATATATATATATATATATATATATATATATGTATATATATATATATATATATATATATATATATATATATATATATATATATACAGTTTATATATATATATATATGTATATATATATATATATATATATATATATATATATATATATATATATATATATATATATATATATATATATACAGTTTATATATATATATATATATATATATATATATATATATATATATATATATATATATATAGTTTATATATATATATATATATATATATATAGTTTATATATATATATATATATATATATATAGTTTATATATATATATATATATACAGTTTATATATATATATATATATATATATATATATATATATATATATGTATGTATATATATATATATATATATATATATGTATATATATATATATATATATATATATATATATATGTGAATTTATGTATGTATATATGTGTGTCTATATATATATATATATGTATATGTAGATATGTAAATTTGTATATGTATATATATGTTTATGTGTGTGTGTGTGTGTATGTATATATTTATGTATATGTATATATGTGTATGTATATGTATATATGTGTGTATATATATATATATATATATATGACAGCAATACTCATAACAATGACAACACAATTACATTGACAATCATGTTACGTTATTTTAAGAATGTTTCCTTTACTTTTTCATAACCTCTTTAACACACTACTTCTCCGCTGCGAAGCGCGGGTATTTTGCTAGTACTGTATATATAGCAATATAAGTAACAAGATGGTTAAGTTTGCATATGATACCAAGATTGGTGGATTAGCAGATAATTTGGAATCCATTATATCATTACAGAAGGACTTGGATAGCATACAGGCTTGGGCAGATTTGTGGCAGATGAAATTTAATGTCAGTAAATATAAAGTATTACACATAAGAAGTAAAAATGTTAGGTTTGAATACGCAATGGGTGGTCGGAAAATGGAGAGTACACCTTATGAGAAGGATTTAGGAGTCATAGTGGACTCTAAGCTATCGACTTCCCAACAGTGTTCAGAAGTCATTAAGAAGGCTAACAGAATGTTAGGGTATATAGCACAGTGTGTGGAGCACAAGTCTAAGGAGGTTATGCTCAACCTTTATAATGCACTGGTGAGGCCTCATCTTGAATACTGTGTGCAGTTTTGATCTCCAGGCTACAAAAAAGGACATAGCAGCACTAGAAAATGTCCAGAGAAGAGTGACTAAGCTGATTCGAGGGCTACAGGGGTTGAATTATGAGGAAAGATTAAAAGACCTGAACTTATACAGTTTAAGCAAAAGAAGATTAAGAGGTGACATAATTTAAGTGTTTAAAATTATGAAGGGAATTAGTACAGTGGATCGAGACTGTTATTTTATAATGAGTTCATCAAGAGCACGGGGACACAGTTGGAAACTTGTTAAGGGTAAATTTCGTACAAACATTAGTAAGTTTTTCTTTACACAAAGAACGATAGACACTTGGAATAAGCTATCAAGTAGTGTGGTAGACAGTAAGACTTCAGGTACTTTCAAAACTCAACTTGATGTTTTTTTGGAAGAAATAAGTGGATAGGACTGGCGAGCTTTGTTGGGCTGAATGGCCTGTTCTCATCTAGAGTGTTCTAATGTTCTATTAATGTAACTTTGAGGCTGTGAAGCATGCCCTTAGCCTGTATGGACTGGGGGAGACTATGAGCCCTCCTGGGGTATGGCATAACATAAAAGGAACCGCCTTCTTCAATTCAGAGATCTAGAGTCAGGAGGAGGACTAAGCTTGCGTGAGGAGCAGAAGAAAAGGCAGAAAGACAAGAGTTACAGAGCATTGCTGTGTGCTATTTACTGTGTTGTGGCTGTGGCATGGGAAACACTAGCTGGAGTTTCCCACAATAAAAAGCCATTGGCTTTTCACTTGTGTTCAAGCCTTTGTGTCAGGTGTTTGGGGAATTATAGCGCCCCCTGGTGTCCACAAGTGGCATAGACAGCAGGATTCCTGGCCTTCTAGTGTCAGTGACCTGTTTTTAAATAGTCTTGTGGCCAGAACACAAGAACACTCCGGTACCGAGTTCACCAAAGAACTGCTTCCATCTGCCATGGGAAAGAAGAGGTCTAGGCAGACCGCAAAAGCATCGGGGGAGCCAGGCGCAGTGCATTGCTGTCGGCAAGGGAGCCAACTCGGGGAGTGAAGATGCCAGCCAGGTGAGACAAGCACTGGATGACGGAGTCTGGATAGGGGTATTTGCCTCACCCAGGTTCAACACGCCCCGGCAATGTTTTACGTCTTTTGCATGCTCATCCATATTACTAACTGAGAATGGTAAACCGGATGGACGCAGGGACATCCGGCCATGGGCCGTAGCCGCAAAAGACGTACTGCGCAGGCGCCCCACAAACCCCCCCCCCCAAGCAACAGAAACCGGCCGGATGGAATGCAACGTAAACGCACGAAGCCATTGCACACGAAACGGGACACACACAAAGAAGAGGATTGAGACCCACGACACCCAAAGCCCCCCCTCCAGTAACTGAAATAAGAAATGAGGCCACGCGCCCCTAGAACACCAAAAACAAAGGAGTCACACGCAGGCACACATAGCACACGAAACGGTTTGCACACAAAAAGGACGATTCAGCCCCACGACACACAAACACCCCCTCCACTAACAGAAATAAAAACTCAGGCAACAAGCCCCCAGCACACAAAAAAAAAAGAAGCCGCGAGCGCCACACAAAGCCCATTGGACATGAAACGGGACAGACTACGGACATAGCACGCGAAACGTACACAAAAAGGACGATTCAGACCCATGACCACACTAACGATTGCGCCAGTTAGCTGACAACGCGTTCAATAATGAGTCCACTATTCATGAAAATTCATTGGGATTAATGAATGTCATTTGCAATCATTGTCATTCACTTAACTTCCCTGAAGAAACAAATGGCAATACAAGTAATGAATTTACACGTTGTTGTCAAAAGGGTCAAATTACACTGCCTCCTTTACATTCATATCCTGCATATCTACAGAAGCTTCTAACTAACGAAGTACCTGAAAGTAAAAACTTTATGAACTGCATTACATCCTACAATAGTTCATTTGACTTTGCATCTACCGGAGTAAATATCAGGTCACCAAAAGGCAATGACCCATACTGCTTTCGCGTATGTAAACAAATATTACATCGCATTGGAACAGTGCACCCTGAAACAAATCAAGAACGCAAATATGCACAAATCACGTCGGCACCTACAAAGCGCTTCTGAAACCGCGGAAGAAAAAATGTCTCGGCTCCAAAAACACATGTCACTCATTATTCAAAATACCGGTCCCAATCACAGAAACATCGGTATCCACTATGAAAATGAACTGTAAAAATGCACGTGACATCCGTCTTGCCACACTATTAATTATAGATGAATGTACAATGGCATCCAGTCACTTACTCAACACCATTGATAAACTTCTACAAACGTTGATGAATAATAATATTCCCTTTGCAGGAAAGGTACTTTTATTAGGAAGAGATTTTAGACAGTGCTTAACTATTGCTCCACTTGCAATACGCTCAGCTATTGTTCAGTCCACCTTAAAATACGCGGACAATTGGCATTGCGTTGATGAATAATAATTTTCCCTTTGGAGGAAAGGTACTTTTATTAGGAGTAGATTTTAGACAGTGCTTAGCTATTGCTCCACATGCCATGCGCTCAGCTATTGTTCGGTCCACCTTAAAATACGCGACGACGTCATACATAAACAACAAGCAACCGAACTACAATACATATACAGGCGCGAGACCTGATTGGTGATAATACAAAGAAACGAACAGTCCACATGTTAACAGTGAGTTCGATCCTACTTATTACTTATCCATATTCCTAACGATAAAGATCAAACAAGTCATCAATTCACGATCACGGATACAAAACTAGACGGCTCGAGTAACGGGACCACAAACACGAACCCGCATCAAAAAAAAAAAATTCACCTCGGCGCGCTTCTAAAACCGCGGAACAAAAAATGTTACGCGAACAATTGGCATTGCTTTCTAAAGATACACTTGGTACAAAACATGCGATTTCCACATCCCGAATATAACAATTGGTTATTACAACTAGAACATTGTACACTCACCAATACAGATGGACTTCACCCAGATATTATTACAATTCCTCAACCCTTTATCTGCGACGACTTACTTACGGAGATATTTGGAACAGCGGTCTCATTAGACCAAATGTCCCTTTTAACACAACGAAGTATATTATGTCCAAAAAATATTACTGTTGATCACATTAATAACCAGGTCATTTCATTACTTCCTGGACAGTCACACCTCTTTCTAAGCTCTGACAAACTTGACTCTGATGACGACAATGACCATCTTAATTTCCCCTTAGAATATTTGAACACTATTAACCCAGCCGGATTACCACAACACAGTCTTAGCCTTAAAAACGGAACAATACTCATGCTATTAAAAAACCTTAACACTAAACAGGGTTTATGCAATGGCACACGTTTAGTCGTCTACACCATGACACACAATATTATTCAAGCAACAGTTCTTACAGGATCACATGCTAACAATACTGTTCTAATTCCTAGAATTGACCTTACAAGTTCTGACCTGGAATTACCTTTTACACTTAAACGGAAACAATTCCCCATTTAACCTGCCTTTGCCATGACCATCAACAAATCACAAGGACAAACCATGGACAAGGTTGGCATCTACCTATCTGAACCCATTTTTGTACATGGACAACTTTATGTGGCCTTCTCACAAGTTCGACGTTCATCTGACGTTAAAGTTAAGGTCATAAATGCTCCATGCCAAGGAAAACTCATTCAATGACAAGACACCATCTTTACTACTAATGTTGTTTACAAAGAAATTTTCCAATAAACCTTTACACTATGCCAAACACTTTATTGTTTGCTTCCTATCTGCGTCATCTACACCTTCACACTATGCTATATCTCATTCATACATCACGCTCTTTGTAATTTCCCAACACCAGGGGTTGGCGAGCGAAGCGAGCAGGGGGCAGAGCCCCCTAGTACTTCCTAAATGATGAATACCCAGACACCCATCTAAGGCTGAAGCACATCACAGGGCTATACAACAACAGATAGAGCTCTGTCTGTCCAACAATGAGGACCTCAACCCGTTGTTTCCCAAGGAGGGTCACATGACCTACCCTGAAGAACCAGAGGAAGGCTGAAGTATAGGGTGGCCTTTGTATTGCCTGGTTCCTCACCCGACAGAAGGGAATCTGCAAAAGGGGAAAGTGGTGGTGAAAGTGGTGCAGGTCTCTCCACCCAGGTAGATTTGGTGGTACAAGTAAGTGTGTCCTGTACTGTACATGAGAAAGTGATGCAGAGTAAAAGGACTCCGGGTGTTATCACTGAAGGATATCAAGTAGCCTTGATCCTGATAACCGATAGGTACATGGGCCTCCAGTTAGGGATGCCCTGGTGGAGGAGAAAGGCCCAGGGCTAGACAAGTAGGACCTGGTTGTTGGTGCTGGCATCTGGCCTGTCCAGCCTCCCACCAAATGGTCACACAGAAGGGGAAGGCAGTCCAAACAGTACAGGGTCTCTTTTCATCTCATAGAGACTGCCACCATAACCCAGAGCAGAAAGGAGATCTGTGAGATAAAGAGCAGGTCTTCTAACACTGTTGTGCGTGAACCCTTGTGCTCATGTGTGTCGGATGGCCATGCTCTGTTGACGTAGACAGACAAGCCAAACTTGTCGAGCATAAGGAAAGGTAGGGATTCCCGTTCTGCTTTCACACTTGCAGGACACGGGCTCCAAGAGGGGAATGATGGTTCTATCAGTGCCGTTGGCTGGAACATGGCTGGAGACACTACCAGTATATTGAAAAGAAGGACGATGGAAAGCGTCATCATTTTAGCGTCTCCCTGTCAGCCAATTGTTTTTATTTTTCAGGAGGGAGCCATGAACTGGTTGATGCCAACAGCCCCACTTAGAGAAGGATAGCCCTCACAGGACAGAATGCCTCACCCAACATGGCTCACCTGAGGGAGGGGCCATGCGAAGGAGGCCGCCTGTGACACCCACAGCATGGAAGGACAAGGGAAGAGAGCTTATACAGGGCTTTGTCTCCCCCAGGGTGCTAGATGGCAGCCTCCTTGGCCACGGTATTGCCATGGATTCTCACAGGGCATCTTGGAAATTGGAGTTTGTTGACATAGCCTTGTTGGGTTCTGTGGGTGCTGCCAGGGGTTCTAAAGGGACTGGTGCGCCCTACTTTGTCAGGCTCCAAAATCACATGGAAGTGCTTCTGAGCCATAGCTTCAGGACACTTGATGTACTTCTGGAGATTACATAAAAGGAGCTGCCTGCCTCAACTCGGAGACCCAGAGCTGGGAGGAGGTTAAAACTTTTGTGAGGGGTGGAGGAAAAGGCAGAAGGAGAGAAGATGGCAGAGTTACAGAGCATTGCTGCACTCTATTTGCTGTATTGTGGTAGTTGCATGGGAAAAGTTTGCCGGGAAAGAATTTCCCACAATAAATAGCCTTTGGGTTACTGAAGCACTTGTCTCCGAGCCTTTGTGTCGGGTGTTTGGAGAGCTGCAGCACCCACTGTTTGCCACAAGGCATGTAACTGAAAAGGTGGACACTTACAGAATCACACCTTTACAGATGTTTATATTTAATGTATAAATATCTGGAGAATTTTATTTTTGAGTCTTTTGTGCTTATTTAGAAAAGCCTCAAAAATACATTAGGTATTAATGCTTCAAATTATAAAAATGTCAAAAGGAGGATGAACATGACTTAGTCATTATATTTTAAACTTAATTTCAAAAATAATTCATATTAAAACAGTAATGTTTTGTTAAGATATTGAATCTTTCTATCTTTCACAGGATGCAACAGAAGCCTCAACAGTGTGTCATGGGTACTCTTGTCGTTGCTTTGCTAATTCTGTCAACCGTGGCAGCAGAAGCAGACAAAACAGAAAAGCAAGGTGAGCTAAATGTTTTTCATTGGATACTTGACACTATCTATCTATCTATCTATCTATCTATCTATCTATCTATCTATCTATCTATCTATCTATCTATCTATCTATCTATCTATCTATCTATCTATCTATCTATCTATCTATCTATCCCCAATACATATATGATAACTTAATAAGTGATTTTAAATTGCACCAGATGGACTTTGGAACAACATGGCACTTCATTAGAAATCACTGCACCTTTACAAGCACCATAAATTTACACCAGCTGTTGAAGACTCAAATCAAATGTATGTTTTTATTGTACAATAGTAACGATAAGAGCAGTTCCTACTCAAAATGGTAATTCTGGAGGGCACCCAGATTCGATCTTGGTACCTCTTTATTATGAGTCAGCAGTTCTTACTGCTGCGGCACCCAAGAGGTCATATCTGCTTTGTACCCTAACCCGATTTCTTTTTTTTCTGTCATATTCTTGAATAAAAGCTCACTTGTTTTGTTATACATGTTCCTTTTGTGAAAGTGTTTATTTGATATTTGGACTTCAGTCTTCACACATTATTCACTTCCTGTCAAAATTTTGTTGTTAGTACTATAACATGAAAAAAGTTAGTCTTTTAGGCATTTGTTCAACATTTCTTTAGTTTCTCACATTTCCTGTCATCCTACACTTACCCAGATCGTTGTAGACATGGAACACACGTGAAAAGCATGTGTTCTAAATAACAATATATTATTTACCATATGCAACTCCAGGACCTCACTCTCAGATAAAGAAGACTTAAGCTGGGAGAACTTTTGCCTGAGATGAGTTCTGGCAGTGGAGGGATGGGATAGCAGGCTGCTTGCTGCTTGTGCTGATCGACACATTTACAAAGCAAAAGACACTGATGGAGAGATGTGAAGGGATTTAAAGTGGGCTAGGATTACGAGTTTTTTCGTAGGCTTCAGGGATTCTAGTGTTAAATCAAAGAAGTTTGGAACAACCATGATTCTTTCTAAAGCTGGCCACCTGACTGAGCAATTGTGGTAGAAGGGCCCTGGTAAGAGTATTTAACCCCTAAGAGGTGACCAAGAAGCCAATGGTTTCTCTAGCTGAGTTCCAGTGAACCTGTGTTGAGATGAAATAAACCACTAGAAGGACAACCACCACTGCAGTACTTAGATCTGGACTTTATAATAGTGTTGCCAAACAGAATTGTCATCAGTAAAAGACACATGAAAGCACACTTGAAGGATACTTAAACTATGAGAAACATGATTATTTAGTTTGATAAAGCCAAGATTAGCATCATATCTGAAGGAAACCAGGCACCACACATCACCTGAGAAGTACCATTCCAACAATGGCAGAATCATTCTGTGCTGCTGTTTAATAGTGGCAGAGACAGGGAGACTAGACCTCACAACTTTACAACTGATAAGTCATTACATGTATAACAGTCAGCAACACAGGGCTTCATAAAGAAGCATACATTTGAACAAGCTCTCGGAATTGCAATGGTCTGGACTGCATGCTGTCGTGATGTCATGGAAGTAGTGTTGCGAGATGTCTTCTCAAATAGAAGATCTATCAACTGTGCTTTTCCAGTAATTTCAGTAAGAATGGCCATCAATTAATCAAGATGCATATGCTGTGGCTACTAATGACCTGTTTGAGAATCCAGTAACGTGCAAACTGTGATGTAAAATGCTTGACTGCTTACCACATGCTCTTGAAGCCCAGCAGCCATGAGATAATTAACTGGAATTTCTATGTCTCTCGTTTCTTAGTGTACACAAAGGCAGTGAGTCATTTCAAGCACCAGGTCTGACACATCTTGCCAAGTGCATGGCAAAAGGCATTTGATTGCTGAAAATATTCATTTTTTAAGTCTTAGCTCAGGATGACTGCAATTGAATCCAAGATTATCACAGATTTTTCTCTGTTTGTCAATCTGGTTTATGCACGACAGTAGAATGAAGCACTATTTGCAAGTTGTGTTTCTCTCAATGACATCAAACTTTTATCTGTTCTTAAGATTTACCCAAACTGGCAATTGGACATGGTAATTGGCTGGTAATGCATATGCAGCATTTTGAATGCACCTGTTGTTTGTGTTTAAACATTCAACATGCTTAGCCCTTTTTGATTACATAGTCCCAGGAGAAACAAAAGAAAATATGGTGCAAAGCCTTCATCAGCCACCATTACCAGATAGTCCTTGATGTTGTAAGCTGACAAATGAATATGAATAGCTGAAGTTGGAGGATCTGGTAACAGCAAAAACAGCATCCTTCTTTGATATCATTATGGAAAAAGGCAAACAAAGGTCTATGTCATTTCTCAAAAAAACACCAGGGGCCTTATGTATAAACAGTGCGTATGCACAAAAATGTTGCGTAAGCCCATTTCCATGCTCATATCGCGTTGTATAAAAACTAAACTTGGCGTAAAGCCACAGACATTTTCACATCCGGTCAATCCTTTGCGTACACAAGTTCTCCGCTCGGTTTTGCAAACTGGCAGCACCCAGCGTCAAAGCAATGCTACCGTTCTTGTGTTGCTTCCCTTTATTTTTTAGATTCACATCCCTGACGCGGCTTTATCAAATAGACTGAAATTAACAGCATATCATTTATTAGTTTATGGCATCTGATTGTAATCAACCCGTAACCATATAATGGTGTGTTGTCACTGTCAGTGCACCACTCATTTAACCCACTGTATCTGAGTGTGGAATCACAGCTGTACAGATTATCAGGATACACCATCTAGCACACACTGTCTCAGCCATGTGCACAGTCTATTTGAACTTCGTCCATACAGTGCAGCAAACCCTTCAGAGCCTGTAGGGACCTCACACTTCAGAAACAATTTCACCCCAAGGCTCTAAACGCACTCAAATCAGTTCATCAAGTGTTCCTGGTAGAATTGTTTTTACTTATAAGTACAGTCACCTCACTGTAAACTTGCGATACAGTTATAATATTGCACAACCTGAGTCACTTTATAAAGCATGCATTTAGATATGAAGACAACTGGTTTCTAAGTTGATTTAAATTTCCAAGAGCTATCTTCTTGAAGCTCTTGATATAATTTTTAAGATGAAATGCAGTAAAGCATGTGTATTACATTATGCAGATAAGTTTTAAACTTCATTAAAATAAATGTATATTGTTAATAATTAAACATGTGAGGACACGATGGACAGCTGCAGCGATGAGCTGGCGCCCATTCAGGGATTGTTCCTGTCTCGCGCTGTATTCTTATTGGGATTGGCGCAACCCTGGATAGACAGATGGTTGAAATAATTAAACATGTACTACGAAGATATTTCAATGTTCCAGAAAAGTTTTGAAGAATCGCCATTTTAAGCTTACAGATGGCTTGGCATTTGTTACAGAGCTGATCGTGTGGCAATTGGTTACTTGGAGAGAGAAAAGGAAGGACAGGAATTGGGGGTTAGTATGTTTGAGAGAGACAGTACTGCTGCAATAAATTATTTCATTGAAGGCTGCGCACAGCGCAGCAAGCATCTTGCGGGAGGCAGGGTGCCAGCTCATTGCTAATACTGTGCCACCGTGTCCCCATGGTTAATACATGCTTTAATCCCTATCATTATGAAAATTATATCAAGTATACATCTTAATATTTAATTGTTCAGAGAGCTGTAATATCATGAATTTAATGTATTCTGTGTTCTGTTGGCGGAAGAGAAAGCCTGTTTAAGAAGCATGTAGTGATTGGACTGTGTTGTGGGCTCGTCGGAATAGGGGAGAAATTCTCCACGAGTGAAGAAAAATAAAAATTTGTGTTTTTATAAGTGTTCTTCCTGTGTCTGTCTGTGTCGGGTTGTGTGGCTGGCACACTACCCTAGTGGTTCTGTCACAGTGTATATGTATAGGTGTATATGTATATGTGTATGTATATATGTATATGTGTATATGTAAACGTATATGGAAGTGAAGGTCTGTGACAGGGTTTCCATATTTGTAGCTGGAGATCCACAAAGGGAGAAAATGAGTCACATATTTTAAAATAGTTTTTTATTCCTAAGCTTTCGACAAACTATTAGGTGTCATCATCAGAGGAAAATAATTAAACATACAGTAATCAATGGCAATATATAGCAAGTGGGGGGGGGGGGATTATAATAAGGTCAGGTTTGGAAGGTGTTGGTCATAAAGTCTTTATTATTTAGATGTTCTTCTTTTTAAGCCTGGATATGCTGTGTTCAAGTCCAAGTGTCTGTTAATGGCAGTTTCATTAGAGAGCCACGATTCAGCCAGCTCTCGTGGCACTGTGAGAGCAGTGTCCCAGTTAAACGTGCGTCCAGTGGAACTTATATGTGCATAAATCAGAGACCGTGGGTCCTTCCTTTTGATGGCACTGCAATTTCCCTGCATATGTGTTGCGAGTGTTTTAGATGTTTTCTTACATATACCATTGCATGGAATGCTGTAAACTGTGTTTCTTGTCTCTGTGGTCAATTTTTTGCTTTTGGCGTTGAAAAAGACAGTCCGTAACTTGTTAACCGGTGTGTGCACTGTGTCGATCCCATGTCTGGACAGGACACGTAATATACTTTCTGACACATTACAATGACAAGGGATGGTGTGATAAGTGTGGTGAGGAACCAAGTTGGAGTTGATTGTTTCCTGATGTCTGGGGCATCTCCTATATAGGCAATGTTTATTTAATATATGTTTTGGGGTAGCCATTTGATGTGAACAGGTGAAAAGGATAACGTCTTTCATTCATTTTTGTGTCCTCTGTGTCACAAAGTCCTAATACAACTCCATTTACACAATGAAACACAACAGAAATGTCAAGGAAATTAATGTATTGGCTCATTTCTTTTTCCATTGTTAATTGGATTGCAGGAATTAATAAAAAACTGTTTTAAGATATGTGACTCATTCTCTCCCTTTCTGGATGAAGAGCTACAAATATATATATATATATATATATATATATATATATATATATATATATATATATATATATATATATATATATATATATATATATATTGTGATATATGTCAGGCAGTTTATCCCGGCTAATACCCCCACACCACTAGATGGAGTCCTCCCTGCAACATGGAGGGGCCCTGAATTCCCGCAGGGGATCATGGACATTGGAGATTTACTTCACAGCCCTGCTGGATACCATGGGGGCCCCCAGGGGTCACTGCAGGGAGGCACGAGGATTTATATTTTCCATATAGCCCGGAAGTACTACCTCGTCATGAGGACGGAAGAAGCAAAGTTCTTCCGGGCTGAAGAAAAGAAGGAGTTTTTCATTTGACATTTGAAATCACATGGAATGAGGGACAGAAGCACTTCTGGGTCAAGGACTATAAAAGGACGATGGGAAACCCCAGCAGACTGAGCCGAGTTGGGAGGGTGTGGAACGGAGCTGCTGGGAGTGGAGAATTGATTAGTGTATTGTTTAGTATTGATTTATTGAGTATTGTGGAGTGGAGGTGCTTTGTGCACAGTATTATAAGAATAAATGTAATTATTGGTCTTTTACCTGGTGTCTCAACATGTTGTCTGAGGGTTCAGGGGTCGACAGTGCCCCCTATCTGTTACAATATATTATATATATAAAATATTGTGATATCAGCAGACCTTGAGCCACAAAGAGTTTTGGGGAACCAGTGGGCAACTGTTTAATCCAAACAGAAGGTAGAAAAAATTAGCCAAAATAAAATAGCAAAAGGAAAGTTGTGCTTCTCAGATGTCCATCTCTATTGCTGGTAATAACAATGTATATCTGGTTCCAGTTGTTTTTGATAGTGCTGATTCCCAGAAAGGGATAGGTAGTAATGACATGGACCTGGAAGTGATGTCACTCATCTTCCAACTGACATTCCCAAGAACTGCGGATTTAAAGAGAGTTATTGCTTACCTGTGCAGAACCTTGATGATGCTTCCTAATCGCACGTGTCTGACAATATATTATATATAATGTATATACTTTGTATGTGTGTGTGCATGTGTGTATGTGTATATTTTTATATATATATATATATATATGTGTGTGGGTGTGTGTGTATATGTGTATATATGTATGTATGTATATGTGTGTATATATGTGCCCTGTCTTAAACGGGCTTTTATATATGTATATAAAACCTGATGGGATTTCCTGGGAATGGTCTGTAAGGAACTGAGAAAGACAGTCTGCACACTCTGCTGCCCCCTGGTCTGATATGGTATTACCAATATTTAAGCCCTTTAGCTGCCTCCTACTTGCACGTGTGTGACAAGACGAAACCATCACCCCCCAACCCCCCGCCCCGGTCCAAGATGTTGTGCACACGAGACAGAGCATCAGCATTGAATTGGAGAGAGCCCTTGCGATGAACCAGTGAAAACTTGTATGGTTGAAGATCAAGAAACCACCTAGTGACCCAGGAGCAAGGCCGTCACCAGAGTAAACTCATGACCCAGGCGGTAGTACCTCAACTGCATAATCGTCCACTTAATCGCCAGGGCCTCTCTTTCCACCGCCGCATACCTGGTCTCCCGATCCAGCAGTTTCCGGCTCAGGAACATAACAGGGTGTTCAACACCATTGATGTTTTGGCTCAGCATGGCACCCAGGCCTGTGCCCAAAGTGTCCGTCGGGGGGATGAAAGGGAGAGAAAAATTAGGTGCTTTCAAAATAGGAGTTGAAGTAAGGGCCTGCTTCAAGTCACAGAATGCAGTGTTCGTCTTATCTGTCCATACCACATTGTTGGGAGCCCTCTTCTTTGTCAAATCAGTCAAGGGCACCGCGCTCTCTGAAAACCGAGTACCCAGCTAATCCGAGAAATGCTTGGACCTGCAGCTTGGTTCTTGGACAGAGCCATTTCAGAATGGCTTCTACCTTTGAACATTGTGGTTTGACAGTACCCTGACCCACTAGGTAGCCTAAATATTTAGCCTCTTTCAATCCAAAGAAACACTTCTTAGGATTGATTCGAAGCCTGGCTTCGGCTAGAATCTGCAATACTGCTTTCACTTGCTGTATGTGATCCTTCAATGTGCTAGAATAGATGACAACATCTGTTTTGTCTTGGTAGAGTAATATATTGCTCTACTTTCCCCTTTGTATTATTAAGATGTAGCCTCTGTCAGAACGCCTCAAATCTCACAGACTTACCACTGTTTATAAGGTATTGTAGTTTATAGCTTATCCCCACCTTCCCTTCTATATCTATAGGCAATTAGGTGTAGTAAAAAGACAAGCAGGAGTTAAGTTACACATAAAATAATGTATTATTGATAATATTCATAAATAATAACAATATGCAAAATATATTTGAATATTGGCAACCATGCAACCTGATTAAATGGTGATGTGTAGTTTCAGGTGGCACACAGACTTGTAGTTATTTAAAATGTCTCTAGTTAAGGCATCATTGGTGCTCAGCCTTCTTCAGAACAGGCCGTATGCCTGTTCCAATATGGCTGCTGAGCTGTGGTCTCCATTGTGTTGTCCTTTCAGTTCATCAGTTTGGTCTTCATCATATGTTAGTAAGAGAGAAATGCTTCTTCATCATCAGAGGTTAGTAAGAGAGAGAGAATGTGGATGAGCAAACAGATTTATAGATTCTCTGTCCAACCCCTAGAGCCAATAGGACATCATGGTACTTAAAGGCTTCTGATACAAGCCAATTCCAAACAACCATACTTCAGACCAATGGGGGAATAAAACATCTTAACACCTGCCACCCCCCAAGACCATATGTTAAGCATCCTGGCTTCCTTGCTGGGGTTGAAAGACTTTAGCAGAGAAATACTCGCCAAACTGGTTTAAGGAACATCCTCCCCCATCTCTGTTGTAAAATTCAAAGAGACCCATTCCTGGTGGGGGTAAACATCACTAATGTAACACTAAATTACATTGCTTTGCTTAAATTACAAATAAAGACATACAAAATATTTATCAAGTTATATGCAAAATCTTACATCACAACAACATCATCTAGATATGCAGCACTATATGCATTATGGGGTCGGAGCACTTTGTCCACCAGACATTGGAAAGTCGCAGCAGCCCCGTATAACCCGAATGGAAGGGCACGATACTGCCAATGTCCGTTAGGGGTGCTAAACGCAGCCTTAACCTTAGTGGAGGTCATTAAAGGAATTTGCCACTACCCCTTAGTCATGTCATGTATAGTCAAAAACTTTGCTTGGCGAAGTCTTTTGAGGAGGTCATCCACTCGAGGCACTGGATAAGCGTCAAACTGGGAGACTTGATTAAGCCGATGGAAGTCATTGCAAAACCTCCAACTCCCATCAGACTTACTAACCAAGATGATCAGACTAGGCCAGGTACTATAACTTTCATCTATTACTCCTAGTTCCAGCATGCACTTAATTTCAAGCTCCACTTCTACTTTCTTTGCCTCAGGAAGTCGATAGGGTCGCTCTCTAACAATAACCCTGGGCGCTGTCACTATGTCATGTGCAATCAGAGTGGTCCTCCCAGGTTTCTCAATCACCACCTCCAGGAGGGACAGGTTAGCTGTTTCAAGCTCCCGTCTCTGTCTAGAATTTAAATCTGCTCCGAAATTAAGGTTGACTGTGCGAGCAAAGAATGAGTGGGGCTGAGCGGGGATGGGATCAGAATCCCTTTCCTTCCACGGCTTCAGCAAATTTACAAGATAAACCCGCTCACTCAGTCGAAGATTGGGTTATTTTACCAAATAATCGACAAGCCCTTTCCTCTCCTTAATTTCATAAGGTCCTTGCCAATGGGCAAGTAATTGATAATGATGGGATAGGAGGCTGCTTGCTGCTTGTGCTGCTCGACACTTTTGCAAAACAAATGGAGAGGAGCGAAGAAATTTAAGGTGGCCCAGGATTATGACTTTTTTCATAGGCTTCAGGGATTCTAGTGTTAATTACACAACAAGAGATTCTGATTTGCATTAGGCTAATGTGCAAGCTGTTGCAAAGGCTTGTTGCAAAGGTCTGAGGTTTTCACTCTTATTGGCATTCCATGTGAGATCCTAACTGACCAGGGTATGCCCTTTACCTCCTGTGTAATGAGACAGCTATGTGAGTACCTTGCAATTAAATAATTGAGCACCACTGTTTACCTTCCTCAGATGAATGACCTTAAAAGCAGCATCTTTAAAGCAGATGTTTTGGCAAGTGGCTTATAATGACCTGACATCCTGGGACACGATGTTACCCTTTCTCATGTTTGCTGTTTGTGAATCTCCTCTGGCTTGTATTGGCTTAAGTCCTTTTGAACTATTACTTGGCAGGTGACCACGAGGAGTGTTGGATATTTTTTCGGGAAGAATGGGTGGAGGTTCACCCTGACACTCACAGGGTGAAATTTGTCAATCATGTTGTTTTGCTCCAGGAACACATTTCTAAAAAATTTTTCTGTCACTGTGGAGCATCAGCAGTGTGAACAGGATGCACAAAAACGTAATTATGATAGACAACGCAAAGTTCGCAAATTCAAAAAAGGCAGTCAAGCACTTGTTTTGATTCCGTCTGACCCACATACTTTCCTGGGACAGTGGTTGGGTCCTGTGTTAGTCGAGGAATGAATGAGCCCTCTGAACTATAAAGTTAGGCCATCGAAAGCCAATTTACCTCTTACATTTAATCTTTTGAAGGAGTGGTATGACCCTAATGAGGTGGTGACCACGTCCACTGCAGTCTCCCAGATTGAGATTGCTAACAGTGATGATTTGATGTACTCACAGAAGCCTGAGTTACTGTGCCTGAACACAAGATTGTGACTGAGTCTAATGTTAAGGTACAGATGCACCCGTATTGTGCACCGGAAGCAAAGATTATGTGGACCCATTCCACATATTCTAGAGCATTTCTTGATGATATGGTCATTTTCTGTAATGATTGTAGGTCATATCTCAACCACCTACCAGCAGTGATTGACAGCTTGAGGCAGGCTAAGCTGACAGTTAACCCTACGAATTGTAAATTGGGTATGTTGGAAACACATTATTTAGGGTATTCTATGGGGAACAGTTTGATTAGACCTCAGTTCAACAAAGTGGGTGAGTTGCTGGCATATCAATGCTCAGAAATGCAAAAGCAGGTTTGGGCTTTCCAAGGGGTCACTGATTATTATAGGAGGTGTGGAAACCAAGGAGCTCCAGCCGTCCTCCACTGGCAAGCTTTATCCATCTTCCTCCCAACTCTGACTTCCCGAATAGAGTGAGGCAGCTCCTTTTAAGCAGGACCTGGGAATGCTCCTGGGGGCTAATTAGCATTACCTGGAATCACTCCCATGTCTGGTGGAAATCTACTGTAGGGCTCTGCAGCTCCCCCTGGCAGCCCCCACGGAACCCAACAGGGCTGTACCAAGCTCCAACTCCTGACATGCCTTGTGGAAATCTGTGGTGCTACAGCCACCCACCCGGAAGGCTGCCCTCTAGTGTCCAGGGGAATTTAGTGTCCTGTGGATACTCTCTCCCCCAGTCCTTTCATCTAGCTGGTGTCCCAGCCAGATATTGGCTGTGGCCGCCTGTCACAAAGGTTTTTCTCAAATTTTGCACATAGAGATATCCCTTTAACTGACCTGACAAAGGGCAGAAAGAAACGCAGCATTATCTGGTGCTTGTGAATGGTCATTCTCTGAGTTGAAAACCGCTTTGTTGTCATACCTATTCCTGAGGAATCCAGATTTTTTTAAGGAGTTCATTCTGCAGACAGATGTGAGTGAGTTTGGTTTGGGAGTTGTCCTCTCTTAGTGTCTTGATGGGGATGAACACGCCATCACGTTTCTGAGCAGGAAATTGCTCCCCAGGAAGCATCATTAGTTGACCATTAAGAAAGAATGTCTGGCAATTAAGTGGGCAGTGGAGGCACTCCACAATTACTTATGGGCTAGGTGGTTTACCCTGATGACTGACTATGCTCTGCTCCAGTGTTTCTTCGTACAGAAGGATATGCATTCCCAGCTCACTATGTATTGTAGTTCATTAGCTTGCAGCCATTTGATTTTAATGCCCACCATCGACCCTGTTCTGTGCACATCAACACTGATGTCCTGTTGAGGCTGACCAAGCCCGACTTCAACTGTTGATGTGCACAAAGTTTAGTATATACAGTTTTAATACATATGTGCATGTGTGAGTGTCAGATTGCTCATAAAAGTGCTCACCATGAGCAATAAACAAAAAGTAGTGTTCTAAGTAATTATTTTAAGCAATACTTGTGGCAGACTTCAATAGAATGAAATTGTTTGTCTCGAGGTAGTGGATCAAAGCAGACAGGAAGACAAAAGACAGCACCATTGTAAACAATTTTTATTTATAATAGGAAGTTTAAAAAAAAAAGTCAAAATAACAATTCAGTTACAAAAATGCACTAAATATAGGCAAAAAGAATAGTATACTGTGAATATGATGGAAAAGATCTGTCCAACATGGACAATTGAAAATACAGTAGTGACCAAAAGAACAAAATTAACATTTGAGGATCAAAAGGGAAGACATGTCTGGTAACAAGTCAAATCTAAAAACAAAAAAGTAACAAAACCAAAATGTTCAGTCAAAATAATAAAGCATAAATTAACATTTTGCCTTTCCCTGTAAACTAGTTTTCTATTTGTTGAGAATCTAAAGCAAGCACACAGTAGTATGTGTACTGCCATATATCATACTGACAGCATGATGACATCAAATTGATGTTTCCAGAAAAAAATCCCATGACTGGCAACAGATGCAGTTGCCGCCACGTTAAAACAGAAATGAGTAGTACCCATGAACATAAGGCAGTACAAAATGGTGTTGCAGTGATGTCAAAAAACTATAACAACAAAAAGGTATAACAATAAAAAATATTAATAGGAAATTTTTAAAAATTATAAATCTGCTGGAGCCAAAATGAATTATGACACATCCAAATTAAAGGAGTTCTAGACAGCAGCACACTATTTAGTAAATCTTTGAGATTGTTACAAAAGGGTCATAGTTGATTATAATTCAGAACAAGAAGATAGAGTAGAATCTGAAGAAACATGACAGCTTTAGATTAAAAGGGAAGTTCATTTTGCTGACAGGCATATTATAAGCTATAATGGGCTTATTATAACAGTTACTTACCACAGCCTGTATTGATGTCTGAGACATTTTTATACTATTGGTTGATTATACACAAAGATATGCTTTAAGTAAATAAGACTAACCCCCAAAACCCTTACATTTCCAACACCCATCTTACTTACCTTACATGTACATCCCTCTGATTACCTTGGTTGCAGAAGTTCTACAAATTAAGTGTTGACACAATTTGTTTATCTTAAATTACTTCAGAATTTTTTAAATTGTAGTTATTTTTCAGTTATTTATGTTTTAAAATTTAAGAAGTAATAAAGTATCAATGTGTGGTTTCCATTGTGCCCTTGTTATCTTTTTAGTGACATACCTGTCAGGCTGCACTCAACTGCTAATTTTCTATCTTGAAAGCCTTTTGTCAGTATGAAAGAGGATGACTAAAGAAAATATAGTAGGCTTTTGTGGGAATAAGTAAGTTGTCTTTGTTAATTTATTTTAAGTCATTCACATTTTAATTATTTTTTAATTAGGATGTCACCTTTTGATACTTTGTTAGCAGCAGAGTAAATACAGTAAATTGCATTATTAGCACATTATGAATCATTCAAAAATGAATATAAAATTACAGTAAAATGATTAAAACTTTGACTTATAGATACAAAAGTGATCTGAGGTATCAACACAGTTCCTTGAGAGCCAATAGTGTATGTCAAAAAGTAAGAAGTAACAATTTCACAGAAATTCTGCTGTCTTGTTAGCAACCAGATTGAACTGGTACTTGTTTTAATTGTTTTTAATTGCTTTAATATTATGGTGGTGCACTGTTTAGTGTTTTGCGAGACATGGACGCTATCCAGTAACCTGAGATGAAGACTGGACTCCTTTGGTACTGTGTCTCTTCGGAGAATCCTTGGGTATCACTGGTTTGACTTTGTATCAAATGAGCAGTTGCTCATGGAGACCCGAATGAGGCACAAGACCTGCATAGTGAGGGAGCATTAGTTTTGGTACTACAGCCATGTAGCACGATCCAGCTCGCAGGATCTTCATTGTTGAGGACCCGAGTGGCTGGACCAGGTCAAGGGGACGCCCACGTAACACCTGGCTGTGGCAGACAGAGGGCCATTCCGAGAGGGTGGGACTAGTACACATGTCTGCCTGGGGGGTTTCCAACCAGGATCCTGAGCTGTTTAGTCGTATGGTGAATGTGGCAATGCACTGTACCAATGTATGCTCCCCAACCTGATGTAACACTGACTGTTTAGTCCCAATATCTCATGGATCAAGCATCCAGTCAATATCTGTCTGGAGTTTGCACAGTCTCCATCTGTCTGCATGGGTTATTACCAGGTGCTTCATTATTCCTCCCAAATTTCAAAGATTAGTGTCTTAGGGTTGTTGATGATTCTAAATTGTCCCTATGCGTGAGCGCAAGTCACTAGTTTCCCATTAGACTGCTGTTGTATGTGGGGTAGCTGTTGTTGTGAGTTGGAGTCTGAAACATGGCGATAAGGGGATGAGGTCTCCAAAATAAGTTACAAAAGTTGGCCAGGACAGTCACTGGCCTGCCCAACAAAATGCTCAAAAGAGCAAAAATGATGTACTTAAAAGGGTAAGCTGTAGTAACAAAGTTCAATACCAAATTCTAAAGCTGTAATCCAAGAAAAAAAGCAGAAAATCTCTAAAACTAATAAATTGAAAGAAATAAAACAATATTCACAATCTCCACACAGTCTCAGTTCTCCACTCCTGGGTTTCTATGTCTGGTTGGCATATAGAGACAGAAGGACGACCCAGCAGCAGTGACTGCAGGATGGACCCACCCTTTGGATCTCCATTCACAAAGTAAAAGGAATGGTTATATGAGTTGTTATGTCTGATGTGAGGGACGCTTCTGATCCATCAGGAGTGCTGATTCAGTGGTAAATATTCGGACAATCAATTGACTGTCTTCACCAGACACCCAGCTGACTTTGATTTCTCTGTAGGAGTGTAACAGTGATATTCTCGAGTACCAGGTACTCTTTTAGCCATGAAAAATTACATTCGCTGTTCAGCAACATGAGAAAGGATATTAGACATTTGATATGAAAAAATGTTTGACATTTTTGATAACTTAATGATTGAAAACTCAATGATTAACATCTACTCAAAAAATCTAAAATCTGTGTTGGTTACAAATATGTGTTTCTGAGGACTAAACATAGCTAAGCCAATAATTCTAATTACATTTTGGTCAATTTCAAGGGGCTGCTTTGACCATACAGTGTCATCTGGACCAAATGTTTTAATTTTGGCCCATATTATACCAATTAATGTACCAGCGTGCAAAGTCCATGCCTGCTCAGTGGTTTACTTCTTGAGCTATGACTTGTGAAATCTGATGAAAAAAATGAGGCGGATAAAATCAACAATCTCTCGGTAAACTGGCTGCGTCATGGAAAGTATTGATCTTGCATTAAACAAATTTTACAGGGTGTCTTCTGACTAACATGGGTACACCTGGTAAATTTTTCCAGAATTTTGTTGAGTCTGAAGTGCATGGGCCGTTGGTTGATTTGCTATAGAATGACCCTTTATAAATTTAAAATCATCTTAAAGCTATGCATTTGTGCATGTGCTGTTAGACAGTCCCTGTCACCTTCTGTTAGTAATCTTGTATGGCTTAAAATCTATTGAATATTCATGATGTAATCACCACATACATTTTGCCTTGTTTCTGAGTAATGTTACTACAAACTAAGGGAGAGCACAGAAAATGAGCGTTCATTGAATGTGAACTTGAGGAGTTACTGACTGAAATGGAGAACTACCATCCATCCATCCATCCATCATCCAACCTGCTGAATCCGAACACAGGGTCACGGGGGTCTGCTGGAGCCAATCCCAGCCAACACAGGGCACAAGGCAGGAACCAACCCCACACACCAAGCACACACTAGGGACAATTTAGAATCACCAATCCACCTAACTTGCATGTCTTTGGACTGTGGGAGGAAACCCACGCAGACACGGGGAGAACATGCAAACTCCACGCAGGGAGGACCTGGGAAGCGAACACGGGTCTCCTAACTGCAAAGTAGCAGCGCTACCACTGCGCCACCGTGCCGCATGGAGAACTACAGAACTGCAAAAAACATTGTTTATGGTGGTCTCTATGCAGGAATCACAAACATGAAAAAAATACAAGATTGGGACCAAATGACAGCAGCTGAATGGAGACAGAGCAAAAATAATATGCCATCATTTAGTGTCCAGACTGCCACCAGTACACAGCAGAACATTCTTATTGAACTTGTAACAAAAAAAAATGCCAAATAAATGTCATTTTTACAAAACATAAAAGTGCCTTTATATTCAGCATACAACATTCAAAGGTCTTTGAATTGGTATTGCATTGATGTCCTGATAGACTGGATCTGGGCCACATTTGTGCTCATCTTGGCCAATGTTAGGTGGAACATGCAGTTCATGCTTCTGTGCTATATTTTACAGTGCTGCACAAGCCATCACAATGTGACAAACCTTAGCGGAACTGTAGAGCACTGAGCAAAAATGGACATCTAACTTTAAATGAACCAGTGGTCCATTCTAGCACTGATTGTGTGCTAGTGTGCCTTTATATCTTCTCTCTTGAGCTGTTGCCACTATCACCTGAAACAAGAATTGTACACTTTGTCTATAATGTACTAAAAGTAATTGCAGTCCTACTTGGCCAAAAAGTCAACCGTCACACACAATATGATATTTTTGATATCCACTGTGGTAACTTTGTCTCAAAAAGGCAAGAAACCATGGTTTGATGACAGCATGTATGTGAAAAACTGGAGTTTAGGTGAAGAACTGCTGAGTTTCAGGCTTGCTAAACACTGAAAGCCTTAAAAATTCGTACTTCTTTACCTGGAGGTAATACTTTTCTAAATTAAATAACAAGAATAGAAACATCCCTTGACTACTGTTAAGAACAATGCGAAGCAATATGTCATATAAAATTCATTTTCAAATAAAAAACATCAGTTCTATTATTTTAGTGCTCAAATAGACAGCATTAAAATGAAGATCAAAACAATTATCCAAAACAAATTATTTCAAGGTTAAATTCATTGTGTGCACTGCTTTAGTAATTTTAACTTGGTAAATTAAAGTTTTCTCCTAATTTTTACAATGCATCCAAGTGTCTCAGATTTATTTTAAAACTCAAACACCAGTTAGAAGCTGGACAAATGGCCTGGTTATGTCACTGTGCAGATTTGAAGCCTGAAACCTAAGGAGGTAGCTGAAGTGTGGCAGCTACCTTTTCATTTTTATTCTTGTGTTTATTATCTATATTCCTTAGTCTCAATTGCCCTCATGAACGAGTAAGTTTTTTAAAACTGTATAAATACATAAGATCCTTTCAGCAAGATTTTGTAATAATTTTTAACCCATATTACTTAATTTGCTTGAAAGCCTGGTGACACTTAGTATGTAAATAATAGTATTCTTATTGGTACCACTCTAAAAACACTTTTTGATGTTTTCAAAAAAATACAAAATAATACAGTTTGTAATAATTATTACATGGTTTGCATATTCCCAGCTTGCATTTGAGGATTGATTGGTTTCAGTGAGTGTGCATAACTGTGTATGATTACCTGTTTTAAATGTGTCAGTAATACTTCTCAAACACCAAAAAAGTTTAGTCCTTTATAAGTTGTCAAGTATATTACACTATTTCAAAATATCTATAGGAAATAGCTGGATAAAATCTAAACTTATATTTTTATTTATAGATTTATGTTACTGGATTATAAGCAGCCCTTACAAGCAACACTTTTATAAAATAACAAAAAATATTGGAAAATAACATAAAAATGATTGCAAAAAGTGCAATTTTTTTGGAAAATAATAATAATTGAGAAATAACACAATCATTTTTTTCATCAGACACAGCCACAGCGACTTTTATAACTTTATCTTTTTAAAGGCTTAACAAATTGATCAAAGCCTGGAAGAATAGATAGAAGAGTTAATCAAGGATATCCTCTGTTTCCAGAATGAATATGTGAAGATAACCATAACATGTAAAACAGTGTGGCTGTGCAACAGGCCTTCTGTATAGTACAGAAACTCACTGGAATTGTCAGGCTATTCATCCACAATATTTACATCATATGTGTCCTTGCAGAAGTTACCATCTTTAATAAAGATTGATGGCCTCCCAGCCATCACCTTTTCACACTCCTATAATCTATAATCTATAAAAAAAACTGTAGAAATAGAAAACAAACACTGTTATTTACTGTATTGTATCCTGCATTTACAGTATATCATCCTAAAACGTCTTTCCTACACTGGCCATAAAGAAAATAAGCAATCCACAGTAGTCTACAGGACAAAGTTTGGAAAACCTAAATAAAAAATAATTTAACTTAAACAGAAATGTCTTTGAATATGACTTACTACTCTGTTTAGAATAATGTTGTAATTTCTGTTAGATTTATGAGAAAGACAATTTTTACTTTTATTTTTCAGGAAAAAAGGAAAGAAAGTCCGATTGTAGTGAATGGCAGTGGAGTGTTTGTGTGGCTAACCTTGGGGACTGCGGTCTGGGAACAAGGGAGGGAACTCGAACAGGAGCTGAGTGCAAACAAACCATTAAAACCCAGAGATGCAAGATTCCATGCAACTGGAAGAAGCAGTTTGGAGGTGAGTTGTATAAGTTCTAAGGCATATGGCAAAATGGATCAGGAAATATTAATTTCTTTTAGGTTAGATACATTTTCTTTTTGCAGTATATGGCAGGCTATTACTGACACTTTAACCATATGTGTTATTCCCTGTTCTTTTTTACATTTATGTACTGTTTTTCACTCGCTTTCTAATACTTTATTTGGAATTTTATATTTTTTCTGTGCCAATGAGACATTTATTATGGCTGTCAGATAAAAAAGGTGAACTTTGCCACACTGCCAAATATACATACAAAAAAAATTAACAAATAAAAGATAACATTTTAAAAAGGTTTCAGTTAATGTCATGTTATTAGGTCTTCACCCCTTCCTATAGGTATTCACTGTTTTCTTGTCAGTTAGGCATCCAGATTTAGGTGAGCAAAACAGAAACCTAGGAGCAAGGATGATCTGGAAAATCAGTCACCAGGCAAAACAATTCAAAAAGACAAACGTCATAATTGAAAGCATTTAACACTAGAATTACCAAAGCCTACGAAAAAACTTGTAAATCCGGCCCCCCTTAAATCCCTTTGCACCTCTCCGTCAGTGTCTTTTGTCCTGTAAATGTGCCGATCAAGACAAGCAGCAAGCAGCCTACTATTCCATCCCCCCACCGCCACAGAATGTGCACAAAGTTCTCCCAGCTCATGCCTTGATTTTCTGGGAGTGAAGTGCTGGAGTTTTAGAGTGGAAATAATAGGTCGTTATTTGGAACACATGCATTTCATGTGTGTTCCGTTTCTACAATAATCCGTGTAAACACACTGTTAAAACAGAAACGTTTTTCATATTTTAGTAATAAATGACAAAATGTAGGCATAAACTACATAATATGTGAAGCCTGAAGTCCAAACATCAAATAAACACTTTCACAAAAGGTTCAAGGATGATACAATAGCTTCTGTGGCATAGCAGTAAGAATTACTGACTTGTAATCAAGAGTCCCCGGTTCGATCATGACTGCCTCCTGTATTTACTGTTCTCAGTAGTGTGCTGCTCTTATTGTTCATATTATACAGTAAACTCATACATTTGGGTTGCATCTATAACAGCCGCTGTACATTTATAGTACTTATAAAATGTTAGCGTTTTATTTTTCACTTTTATTCTCTCAGTCATGATCACGATACATACTACTGACCCCCCCCCCAAAGGGATCTGACGCTGTTAGTTTTTATTTGAAACTGGGAATAACTGTAGATGTGTGTGGTGTTTTGAGACAATGGAACTGGAAATTCTCTGATCTGGAGGGATAAAAGCTGACACACAAATGCTGGTGAATCTGCCTTCTTTGTATCTCACCATCACTTGATTTTTTTTTATTCAGTTTTGAGTGTTCCTGCTTACGCTGAATTAGTATGCACCTTATGGTCCATGATGTCAAAGCTGCACTGTCCTGGAGTACAAAAGAAACAGCACTGTTCACCAAAATGTAGAAGCTGCATGGGCAAGGTGAAAAAAAAACAAAACACGGTCACTGATTACAAGAGCAAGAAGGCATGCGAATGAATATGAATAATGTTGCATCCATGCCGCAATGTTTTCTGAAATGTACTATACAGGTCATAAAATGAATAATTCTAAATATCATATATACCGATGCCTTTGTTTTTTGTCAATGCGACTTTGACATCATGGACCACAAGGTGCATACTAATTCAGCGTGAGCAGGAACACTCAATAAAACTGAATAAAAAAAATTAAAGTGATGGTGAGATATGAAGAAGGCAGATTCACCAGCGTTTGTGTGTCAGCTTTAATCCCTCCAGATCAGAGAATTTCCAGTTCCATTGTCTCAAAACACCACTCACATCTACAGTTATTCCCAGTTTCAAATAAAAACTAACTGCGTCAGACCCCTTTGCCCTGGGGGGGGGTGTATATGTCAGTAGTATGTATCGTGATTGTGACTGAGAGAATAAATGTGAAAAAAAATGCTAACTTTTACAAGTCCTGTAAATTTACACCAGCTGTTACAGACACAAATCAAATGTCGGCAGATCTAACCGCTGCACTATGGAAGCTGTCGTATTATACTTGCACCTTTTGTGAAAGTGTTTATTTGATATTTGGCCATCCACCTTCACACATTATACAGTTCATTTCTACATTTTGTCATTTAATACTAAAACATGAAAACGTTTCTGTTTTAACGATGTGTTTACATTGATTGTTGTAGACACAAAACACACATCAAATTATTTTCCCTTACAATTCTGGGTAGCTCACTCCCAGATAATCGATCAAGGCAAGAATTAGGAAAACTTCTTACCTGTTCTGAGGTGGTGGGTGGGATGGTATAGCAGGCTGCTTGCTGCTTGGGCTTATCGACACATTTAGAAGACAAAAGAGGCTGACGGAGAGGTGCGAAGGCATTTAAGGTGGGTCGGATTTACGAGTTTTTTTGTTGGCTCTGGTAATTCTAGTGTTAAAGTTCAAAAACATAATGGGTTTTAAGGCTTAAGAAAAAACAGACTTCAGAAACTTCAAGTTACTTTTAAGGTAGAATTCTAAAGAATACAAATGTTTATTTAAATACATTGCTAAGTTGTCCCTAAGAAGCCTTAGATTACAGGTATGTAATTACAGTGATCAGGCAATTCTGGCAAGCATAAGTACAATCTGCAATATACTATATACTTACTGAATAAAACATGCAAAGAAACTCTTTGGACTTTGGAAACAGACTATGCAAACATAGTAAAAATATCCAATTCTCTATAGTAGACACCCAAATATCTAATTCTCTTAACATGTTACATTTTGTTTTAGAATTGATTTTTCTTCTAGCCTTTTTTACACTACTTGATGTTCAGTTTCCTAAAAATGATCAATAGCACAGCAAGGTTGAACATAATCTTTATATCACTGAGAAGATGAATACGGTTGTGTGGATGTTTGAGATGGAGAAGTTCAATTAAGACATTAGGAAAACAATGTCTTTATCTAGTCATTTAGAGGTATGGAGTCTTTAGTGACCACATTTAAAGTTTAAAACATGGTCCATCATAAATGTCAGTGTCTCATTTTGTTGTAAAATCAAATAAATAAAGAGCTTCTGCAGCAGGGATAAGACTACTCACTACCTACTGTCTTGTTCATCTCATAGCAACTTGACTTCCCATGAATATAGCTAAAATTTTATTTTGTATGCTTTTACTTTTAATATAACATAGTACTGTATAACATTCCCAAACCCGTTTTATCCAAATAGTGGGACACAAAGTGCTGAGATGTATTTTGGCAATATAAGGGTGCAAGCATGTATCAGCCTTGGATGCGGTATCAGTTTGTCATAGGGAAGGGGAGAGTATGCACACTTGAAAAGACTTTGTGGGAGGGGAAAAATGATTATACAAGTAAAACCTATGTAGGCTCAGGAAAAATATTCAGAATCCACTCAGACAGTGGCTGGTGTGGTATTTGAACCCAGGATATTGGATATATGAGACAAAAGCAATAATCAATATACTGATTACCAAGGCATTTGAGGCCTTTTTTAAAACCACATTACAAAAAACAAAATTTCACAGATTGACCTAGCAACAAAGTATATGAAGACCTTGATTAATTTATTAGTTTCAGTTTGGTTGTGCGGTTTGTCTTTGTCCATCACTATGTAATAATTTACTTCAGTGTTAAGTAGGAACCATTGTGATACATTATTATTATTTATTTTGTGATCTAAAAAAAGCACAATTATGGTAAATTATTATTTTTTCAACCATCATTTTATTTTATCACACTGATTATGTGCTCCTTCTGGCAAAAAGAAATGTAAGTGGTGTTTAGAGGTTTTGTTTTTTAACAAGCTTTTCAGATCTAGCAGCCATTCTGTGTGACATTTCTATTTGCCATTTTGTTTTTGTTTTGACTTCCTGGCTTTTTCTGATCATTGTTATCTTTTAACCATGCTGTTTGCTCTCCCTGTCTCCTGCTCTATTGCAAACTATTTCATTGTGCCTTTTTTAATTTGTGGCATAGTACTTCAACATCACTACTAGCTACAGTGACTGTTTAATAGGTAAACTGTATTTTCCTTGCCTTTTTCTTTTGTTTCTTCTTGCAAAATAATGTTAGTGCATCAGACAATGGCAGAATTACCTTTCTACTTTGTAGCGTTTCTGTTGTGAGCTAAGAGTCCCAAGAACTAAAGAGATTCAAATCACTTTAAATAATGCTAACTAGAGGGAGATATCACCATCAAATCCTGGCTAGTAATAAGGGCAGGCATCAGATCTTTATAAAATAAAAACTTTATTCTCTCACAATGCTCCTCAATAACAATAAAGCTCTGTGGAGCACCAGGAGCAAAGGAATTGCCCAAAAACACTAATGTAATCCAATGCAAACAAAGTCCCAATACAGCGATCCAGAAACATAGCCAAATACAGACCATACAGGTCAAAATTCGAAAACATACCAAAGGCATAAGCACAGCAAAAACACAATTAATTCATCAACTCCAGAGTGCATTCACAATGAACAACCAGGTGGGGGTTGGGTTGTGTGGGGTGGAATTGGGCAAGGAGTTTACTGCTGGCCAGGTTTACAACTGAACATGAAAGAACAAACAATAGTGTAAAAATACAAATTCATAGTAGTTTAAATTCCAGTACAAACTTAAAGTGCAAAACGTTTGTGCTTGCCTTATTGCTAGAAGTATCAAAATAAAACAAGTGAGTTGGAGTTGTATGTTGAAGACCACAATTACATTATAGCAATAACAAAAATATGACTAAATAACAAAGATAAGGATGAGTATAGCATAGTTGATTACACATTTTTAGAAAGGATAGATGAAAGAAAAGGAGGGGGTTCCCTTTTATGTAAAGGAATTTAAAATGCACATCTTTTCTACATTTCGATGCTGAACTACATCTTAGTGAGGATGTCTGGATTCAGATGGAAAGCATCTATATATATAATTCACTAAAGCATCCGACCATGGCAGGCAAGACGCAAGACAGAGCCCCGCCCGCCAACTCACCGAGCCCCGTCCACCAACAATTCACTAAGCAGCCGACCATAGGATACGCACGACAGAGCCACGCCTGCCAATTTACAGAGCCCCGCCCACCAACTCTAAGACCATGGGATACGCATGACAGAGCCCCGCCCGCCAACTCTAACCCTCCTCCTGCCACCTTCGCAAACTGTTTTACACACTGCATACAGCGATTCCCAACCGCGACAAACATGTTTCTTCTTAGATGGTTCTGCAGGAACGGGGAAAACCATTGTCTACAAAAACCTTATTCATACCATACTAAGAGCATAGTGTATTTGTTGGCTTGCCCGCCTGCCCGCCCGCCTTACTGTTACCAGCATACACCGCAATGTACTGGAGTGTAAAACTATCGCAGCTGCTACCTCACAAACTGTCCTTATTCCCCGGATATCCCTGACCCCATCAGATTCAAATTTGCCTTTTACTTTTACACGCAGACAATTTCCTGTTAGATTGGCGTTTGCAATGACAATTACTGTAATAAGGCACAGGGACAAACTTTCAAAAAGATATGCCTGTATCTGCCAAAACCAGTTTTCAGTCACGGACAATTGTATGTTGCTCTCTCCAGAGTTCCATCTTTTCATTCACTCACAGTTGTATCCTCAAACCCACCCGATTTGGACAACTGTGTCTTTCAGGAAGGGTTCAGTCATCAATAAATAATTATGCGGCATATGCTACGCTGCGGGTTGGCTAGTTAAGAATAGAAGGCTTACTTCTGAAGTGTGTTATAGATACTCCAATGCAGACAGTAATTTCAATATGCATTTAAAAATTATTGAGAAGACAGGTTTTGAGGGGGGTAATATAGTCATTGGGGACTTTACTTAGTATATTAATTGTACTAATTTTGCAAATAGCAGAGTATAAATGATGAACCACTAAGGTCAAGTGACCATAACATTACACACATTCTCAATGTTTTAGCAGAGTATGGATAGAAAGACTAAAAATTTTAATGATAACTTTATTAGGGCAAAGTTTGAACAGGTGCAGCAAGTATCTAAAGGTGATAAACTTATAATCTTTTAAGTGTGGAGATACATATAATGCTAGATAGGAACATATAAAATTGGAATTAGCAGGAAATTTAAAAAAATATATGCGGTGAGTTAATAAGGAAAATGAAAAAGAAGCTCACAAGGAAAAAGCAGCTTTATGAAGTAGTATATAAGGCTAGGAACTCCAATGCTAACATTAAGACATATGAGAGCAAATGGGTAAATATTAAGAAGGCTGTTATGAAAGCTAAAAGGCAGTTGTAGAAAAATATTGCACATAAGTCAGAAAATGGCCCAAAGAGATTCTTTCAGTATTTTCATAGGAAAGAACAGTCAAGGAGAAGGTGAAGTGTATAAGGGAATAGTAAGAGAATTAAAATATACAGACAGTAAAATGTGACTTCTTTCAGGCATTCATTTAAGATCAGAACAGCTATTAAACCTTTCCCAGTACGTATTATATTGCACAAGGTTGTGAAATTTAGAGGGAAACTTTAGAACAAATGATTTTTCTTCTATATGAATTAATATATCTGCTCTTTCATATAACCTTGACTCAAATTAGACATGGCTATGGATAATAGATGATTATCTTAAAATTATATAGTTCAAGGTAAAATTAAGTGAAAGCATATTATTTCATGTGAAATAGTATAATTTTAAAATATAAACATGTTAAATTTGAAAAGTTTCCTTTCACCAAGCCATATACTGTAGAGTCACATATTCCATTTCAATTTCTTCGTTATATATCTAGCAACTATGAATAGAATATATGGATGTAAAATCAATATAAGATATTCTTTTAGTTGTTCATATAAATAAGTCCTTTTTAAAATTTCATAATATATGGAATTAAGTATATTTTTATTTGAAATATACAAATGGCTTCGTTTCGTCCACAGATATGAGACTGATGGAGGCTTGGCAAACCTTTGAATGGTGTAGCAAGTGTGTGGCAGGATTTTTCTGGCATGATTCACATACTTCACAGCTTTGGCCTTTAAAGGCCTACAATAGAGAGAGAGACTTTCTTCCTATGTGAATGCTTTAGTTTTGTGTGCCATTATTTACAATGTGTTATAACTAGAATGATTTCAGAAAGTATTCAGACCCCTTTACTTCCTGCAGACTTTATTATGTTGTAAATTTAATTTTAAATTTATACATATGGCATTTTTGCCCATCAGTCTACATTTAGAAACCCATAATGACAAAGCAAAAAAATGTTTTAGGAAGGTTTGCAAATTTGTTAAAAATCAAAAAAACTATTGTTCTCATTCATATAAGAGGTTTTGCTATGGCACTTCAGATTATATTCTGGTGCATTCTATTTGTTTTAATTATTATTGTGACGTATCTAGAAAATGACTGTAGTCCACCTGTGGAAAAATTGAATTTATTGGATATACAAGCAGTTGTGCACCTTTCTAATTTATAAGGTCCCATAATTCATGTTGCATATATCAGGACAAAAACCAAGCCATAAAGTTCAAGGAACTCTCTGTAGACATTAGAGAAAACATTGTGGTGAGTCATAGATCAGGGTTAGGGTATGAAAGCATTTCTAAAGCTCCAAGTGTTCCCAGGAGCACAGTGGTCTCAATAATTGTGAACTGGAAGAAGTTTAGAACATCTAGGATTCGTTCTAAAGTTGGATGTCAGGCCAAACTTATTAACTGGACAAGAGGGCACCTACTCAGGCATTTATGGTGGAGTTGCTAGATGGAAGACACTCAAGTAAAAAGCATATGACAGCCTAATTGGAGTTTCCAAATGGCATTTATAGGACACCGAGAGCATGAGGAAAAATTTCTTTGATCTGATAAGTCAATAATGGAACTCTTCAGGCACTATGTTTGGCAATGACCATAACGTCTAAGACGTGTTATGATTCAGTGCCATATATTTCAAAGTAGCCTAGTAGTTGTATCAACATTTGTATGTGGTCAACAACTGACTGTCAAACAAAATAAAGTACAATTCAATATCTTTTCACCAATGTTTATTATTAGTGTTCACATTGAACTGAGGGTACTCTAATGATAAAATAATAAATACAATTTTTTTTTCTCATATCAAGTAAAATAATGTAAAATAATAATTGAAAAAGGTGTTTCCCCTTTTCTTCTTTTTTCTTAGCTAAATTTCACATATAAACAATGTCAACAGACATTAACAGCTTAACAACTTTAATACCACCTTTTCTCTTTGTTTCCAACTTTCCACACCCCACTTTCTCTTGTTCAGTGAGAAAAGTAAGCTCTACTTTGTGCTGCCAGGATTTTAAATCTGGTCTGGAATGGTGTCGAGACCATTCTCATATACATGTGTAGGTGCTCCTCTGTGATCCTGGAGCAATATTTAGTTTTAATGATATTCATAGTAGAGAAGGCTGCCTCACAGATGTATATGGAGCTGAACATGCTCAAGATGTACAGGGCTACTTTCCTCAGACCTGGAAAAACTGTCTCTGAGACCATTTGGAACCAAAAAGTGGCAGGGTCCGTTTCTCCAAACACTTTTCAGTGCCGCATCTTCTTGGAGATCAATCAGTTGCATCTGGAGAGGCCCAGCATTTGCCCACTTCCTTTGAGAACCTGCTGATATCTGTGATAAGGAATGGGCTTTGAATGAACAGGATGAGCTGCGGTCCAAGGCTGAAGCTATCAAAACATTTGCTGAAGTTTACTATTAGCTTGTCAACAAAGTCAAAAAAAGCAGACCCATTTCTCTCACCCGGAATCTGTTCCTTCACTGATGGGAATTGTGCACAGTCTTTCTGCAGGTCTTCCTTGAACACCAAGTTTCGTCTGGAAGGTGCAGACAGCTGTCATCAGGTCACAAACTGAATTGTCCTTGCCCTTTAGGTTTAGATTCAGTTCACGCAGGTGCAAAGTGATATCAACCCAAAAAGACACAATATCCATCTTTTTCTCCGCTTCCAAAAATGTGAAAATTGTGTTGCCTTTTTGCTCTTCAGCTGTGCCAAGAAAGTTGCAATTTCCATTCTGGTGGATCAGAAGTTCTCCAAAATTTTGCCTTTGCTGAGTCATCTTACATTGTTTTGCCCCAGAAGATCGTCAGCATTTGCATCCATTTCTCTGAGGAATTCCCTGAGCATGCAATACAGATGGATAGAAGATGCCCTGAGAAAGTGTATCATGCTCATCATTGTGTTCATCAACTCAGCATACTTGTCTGGCAGGGTGAAGCATAGGAGTGTTTGATTAATTATGCAATGCTAAGAAATGAGCTTAGGATTGTCCTCTTTCATTCATGTCACAGCTCCCCTCTGCCTCCCTGTCATGGCAGGGCCTCCATCTGTGGTTATTGAAACTACTTGTTTTGGCTCTATTCCCCTCTTTGCTAATATCATCTTTATGGCCAGGTAGATGTTCTGTCCTCTTGTGCTGGTCTTAACAGACCTCTTTCTTCTCTTTGTTGAATAATCTTACATAAACTGACAGCTAAGCATCGGTTGACACATCTACAGCTAAGTCTACACATGGTGCCTTTTGAATTGCTTCATCCAGCTGTTCTAACACATCCTGCATTAATATTTCTGTCTTTCTTGTGACTGTTTCAAGTTTCAAGTTTCAAGTTTCAAGTAGGCTTTATTGTCACTTCAACCATATACAGTTAGTACACAGTGAAACGAAACAACGTTCCCCCAGGACCAAGGTGCTACATGCAACATAAATTTACAACATAAATTAACAGAAAAACTAAACTAGCTAACTAAGAGGCCTAGTTAGCTGGCTAGCAGAGACAAGACAGATTGACCTAACATAAATTACCTAACATGAATTACCTAACATGAATTACAGCATAAATCAACAAAAACTAACTAACTATCTAAGGAAGACTTATTTTTAACCAGACAGCAGACAACAAAGTGCACGTGCAATGTGCAAACAAAAGCAACAAGTGACAGTGCGACAAAAAACACAAACGTAACATAATAATATGGTGTTGTGGTGATGAGTTGAGGTAGTGGAGAAACAGTAAACATTCCTTAGTTTAGCAGCAAAAAAAAATTAGGAAGTAAAGAAGTTAGTGCAAAAAGTAAACCAGTAATGGATATTGTGCAAAAAAAGAAAGCATTTACAGGTTGGTGTGTACGATAGTTTGGTAGTGTAGGTCAGTGTGTTTAAGCTTGTGTTGATTAGTCAGTCCAATCTCAATGTTTTGAGGTAGTTGAGTTAAGCTAAGTGATAATGTTTGTGTGTGTGTGTGTGTGTGCGTGCGTGTGTGTGTGTTTATCAGTCCAGTCCCTTTTTGTTGAGAAGACGGATGGCTTGTGGAATAAAGCTGTTGCACAGTCTGGATGTGTGTGCCCGAATGCTTCGGTACCTTTTTCCAGATGGCAGGAGGGTGAAGTGTGTGTGAGAGGGGTGTGTCCGATCAGCCACAATGCTGGTGGCTTTGCGGATGCAGCGTGTGGTGTAGATGTCTTCAATAGAAGGGAGAGAGACCCCGATGATCTTCTCTGCTGTCCTCACTATCCGCTGTAGGGTCTTGCGGTCCGATATGGCACAATTCCCAAACCAGACAGTGATGCAGCCGCTCAGGATGCTCTCGATAGTTCCTCTATAGAAGGTGGTCAGGATCGGTGGTGGGAGCTGGGCCTTTCTCAGTCTTCTCAGAAAGAAGAGACGCTGTTGGGCTTTCTTGTGTAGGGAGCTGGTGTTGAGGGACCAGCTGAGGTCCTTCTCCAGGTGGACGCCCAGGAATTTGGTGCTGTCGACGATCTCCACAGAGGAGCCATTGATGCTCAGCGGAGAATGGTCACCTCGTGTCCTCCTAAAGTCAACAACCATCTCCTTTGTCTTGTCAACATTCAGAGACAGGTTGTTGTCTTTACACCAGTCCATTAGCCCCTGCACTTCCTCTCTGTACGCTGACTCGTCGTTCTTGCTAATGAGACCCACCACGGTCGTGTCATCAGCGAACTTAATGATGTGATTTGAGCTGTATGTTGCTACACAGTTGTGAGTCAGCAGTGTGAACAGCAGGGGACTGAGCACACAGCCTTGTGGGGCACCAGTGCTCAGTGTGGTGGTGCTGGAGGTGCAGTTCCCGATCCGTACTGACTGAGGCCTTCCGGTCAGAAAGTCCAGGATCCAGTTGCAGAGGGAGGTGTTCAGGCCCAACAGGCTCAGCTTCCCAATCAGTTGTTGGGGGATGATCGTGTTGAATGCTGAGCTGAAATCTATGTACAGCATTCGAACGTATGTGTCCTTCTTGTCCAAGTGTGTGAGGGCAAGATGGAGTGCAGTGGAGATGGCGTCGTCCGTTGAGCGGTTAGGACGGTACGCAAATTGCAGTGGGTCCAGTGAGGGGGGCAGCAGGGACTTGATGTGTCTCATGACAAGCCGCTCGAAGCACTTCATGATGGTGGGTGTAAGTGCAACAGGACGATAGTCATTGAGACAGGACACAGAAGACTTCTTGGGCACGGGTACGATGGTGGTGGCCTTGAAGCACGTGGGAACGACGGCGCTGCTCAGAGAGATGTTGAAGATGTCGGTAAGAACATCTGCCAGCTGTTCTGCACATTCTCTGAGCACTCTGCCTGGGATGTTGTCTGGTCCAGCAGCTTTACGTGGGTTGACTCTGCGTAGAGTTTTCCTCACATCCGCTGTAGTGAGACACAGCACCTGATCGTTCAGAGGAGGGGTGGTCTTCCTCGCCGCCACGTCGTTCTGCCTGTCGAACCGAGCGTAGAAGTTGTTCAGCACATCTGGGAGGGAGCCGTCACCGTCACAGGCAGGTGATGTCGTCCTGTAGTGTGTGATGGCTTGTAAGCCCTGCCACATGTGCCGTGTGTCGCCGCTGTCTATGAAGTGATTGTGGATTCTCTGGGCGTGTGCGCGCTTCGCCTCTCTGATGGCCCGAGAGAGTTTGGCCCTTGCTCTTCTAAGGGCCACCTTGTCTCCCCCTTTGAAGGCAGAGTCTCGGGTCCTCAGAAGTGCACGCACTTCCGCAGTAATCCACGGTTTCTGGTTGGGTCGTGAGATGATGTTCTTGGAGACAGTGACGTCATCGGTGCACTTACTGATGTAGTTGGTCACTGATGAAGTGTACTCCTCCAAGTCAGTGAAGTCGCCGTAAGTTGCAGCCTCCCTAAACATGTTCCAGTCAGTGCTCTCAAAACAATCCTGAAGAGCAGAGATGGCTCCTGCTGGCCAGGTTTTCACTTGCTTCAGAACCGGTTTTGAACGCCTGACGAGTGGTCTGTATGCTGGAATTAGCATAACAGAGATGTGGTCTGAGTAGCCGAGGTGGGGGAGGGGCTCAGCCCGATATGCGCCAGGGATGTTTGTGTAAACAAGATCCAGCGTGTTTTCCCCTCTCGTTGCAAAGTCCACATATTGATGGAATCTAGGGAGCACTGACTTGAGATTTGCATGGTTGAAATCTCCACCAACAATAAACAGTCCATCCGGGTGTGTATTTTGCAGTTCACTGATCTTTGTATACAGTTCCCATAGCGCTTCCTTAGCATTAGCGCCAGGTGGAATGTACACTCCAATAATGAAAACGGTGGTGAATTCCTGTGGTAAATAAAAAGGTCTGCATCTAACAGTCACAAACTCCACTAGCGATGAGCAATAACTAGAAACTAGCACAGAGTTCTTGCACCATTTCGCGTTGATGTAAACACACAAGCCGCCACCGCGAGTCTTACCGCACAAAGCTGCATTTCTGTCGGCGCGAAACGAGGCTAGCCCATCTAGCTGAATAGCGGCGTCCGGTACTTTGTCGCTGAGCCATGTCTCCATGAAAACAAAGACACAGCAGTCTCTAACCTCACGCTGTGTAGCCTGCTGGAGTCGGATGTAGTCCAGTTTATTGTCCAGGGAGCAGACGTTGGATAGGATGATGGACGGGAGAGCCGGCCGGCTAGGGTTTGTTTTTAGCCTAGCACAGACTCCCGCCCGCTTTCCGCGCTTCTGCTTCCTCGCGCACCGCTTCCGATGTCCCCTTCTCCAGCCGCCGGCATCAGGCAACGCCGAGGCTTCGAGGCCTGGTTTGCGCAGCAAGCCGAGGTCGCGTAGCGTTTCCCGCAGCTCATCATGGATGTCGTTAACCGGTTTGTTTAGGTAGAAGAGTGTCTGGCGTTGTATGTACGAACACCAGTCGCGACGATATCCATACATAGAGTAAAATAAACACGTTACACATAAAAACGTAAACAACGTAGCACCGTTTTTGCTCCGGAGCGGCCGCTGCGTGCTACTGCCGCGCCACCATTTCCCCAAAGGTGTTGATGTTGAAATGGGGATTTGGTTGATCTCTTCAAATAACTCTTCTTTTTGTTTTCCCTCCAGTAAGGTTTCAGCCACTGCACTCATGCATCTGAATACTTTCTGAATCCACTGCACATAAAAATTCTGTGGTTCAATTTTATGTCACATTGTAATTCAATTTCACTGGTAGTGATTGCAAGTAAAGCATATGTTTCCAGCTTCATGGAAGTACAGAAGATACTTCTACATAATTTAAACAGCTTCATGATAAATAAAACCTGCCACAAAATTTTTACTGCTTAATACGTGTAAAATCAAGATTTTGTCATTGCAATATACTTCACTTTACAAAACTTCCTCCTTTATCTACTAGAGAGACACAACTATTAATCAGCCCTTCAGACAGTAGTGACGTTTCATAATCAAATCAGTCTCTATCAGGATGCACATCCTTAGACTCCTTAAAAATCTGAAAACAGATCTTACATTTACAATCACAGGTAATAGTGGAAATCCAGTCTCTAAAAATATATTCCTCTCCATCTTGTGCTAAGATTGATTAATCTGATTTATAACTGTACATGATACGCACATCTATAAGCTCTAAATTTTTACAATTTCTTTAAGTTTGTGTTTAACACCTATTTTCAATAATTATTCTAATGCTGCTCACTCACTGCCTATTTCTTCTCAGGTGTAATAACCCTTTTTTTCTTCTTTACAATACTTTAGGGGTACGCTGCGTTGTTGGAAATTGAAAATATAAAGTTCACTCAATCAAATCAATTTAACAATTTTACAAAATATGGTAGTATCTATTGGAAACACTTTTTTTAGACAAAACATTAATTTTATCTGCAGATTATGGACATTTTTAATCAGTTCTTTGTTTCTGAATACAGTGCCAAAAAAGATGGAAAAGAAGATAAAAATACATAAAACATTAACTGCATACTGCAATGTATAGTTCTTCTTTGAAAGACTCAATAAGGACAATATAAATAAAAAAAAAGAGTAGAGTGCGACATCGGAAATTACATCCATCCATTTTCCAAACACACTTTCTCAAATATAACATCATAAGGAGCCTAAATCTTTTCATTTCATCACTGGAAATGGTGTGGTGTGTCATAGCCATGATAAACATAAAAAGTTGATGATGAGGTTTAATGAGTAAGGAGTGTTGACATTATTTACATTGCTTACATCTAGGGTTTTTTGTGGAGGCTATATGTTCTTCCCAGGTTCAGATTTTTTAGTTTTATTTTCTTGCACTCTGATCTACAACTTGATGTAGCATTAAAAATGTCCTGTTTATAATGGCGCTGCTGTTGGTCTGACATGATTGAAACATATCAGATGAAACATTTCTGCACAAGGAACAGATGAAAACAGAGAACTAATTGTCATAAATAATAATAATCAGTAATTATAAATGTTGGCAATGAACACTTTCATTGATTAGTTGATTACGTGATCAAGCTGAGTATGTTGTACTACATAACTGAGTCGCTGCTTCATTCAGTAGTGAACACATTTGAAAAAAGGTATGCAAGTGCTAGAAAAGACGGTGCAACCTTAGACTTTCAGAGTTTGGGAGCACTTTACTCTGAATTTAGAAAAACATGTTGTGAGTTGCAAAATGTGTACTGTGACACAAGATCACAATGGACATTCACAAACATTTGAATAGGAAACATACCATTACAGGCTCAGTGGAAGAGGAAGACTTGCTGTCATCCCAGTAGGTGAAATGTTACTTCAGCGTTCTGTGATTCAGATACATGGACACAGTGTTTACTAGGCTAGGCATAATGACATGACTTTCGGTTTGAGGTGAGGAATAAGTCGAGTCATAGTCCAGCCCTCTACAATGCAAATAAAACACTAGCAAACGCAACAGAATTTCATGATAGGCAACTGAAAAAAATATGTGTCATTTGCCACCACTTACCATATTTGGGTGTCTTTGTTGTTTTTGAGAAATAATAGTGCTGCTTTACATGTTTGCATACACGTGCAATATTAGTGTTTGTGTTAAATAAAAAAAAAATGATGAAAAAACTGAGTCCCTGTCCGAGCAGAAAACTTTATTTCAGTCTTGTGTTCAAAGGAAATCAAAAACTCAGCAAGAGTGCATTGTTGAATCCCACATCAGATTAACCATGACTGAAAGGCTTATCTCTCATTCCAAATTAAAAAACAGGCGGACGGTGGAAACGAGAAAGTTGGCTATCGGACTTCAACCGCTTTTATAGAACATGGAGGAAGATGTAATAATGTGCAAGCACAGCTGCAACAAGCTTAGTCTAGCCAGTAAAACAGATTTTGTGGCAGGATCATACAGTTTCACACATGAAAATCTAACAGCACACTCCCAAAAGCAAATGACATGCAGCAGGCTACGACAGTGTATTGGCTGCAAGCAAATATGCCAAAGAATCTGCAGTGGTAAAAGGTTTCCAGATACAAACAAGACAAATGATACTGCAAAAAGGTCTGAACTTTCAGTTAAAATAAACTCTGCATATTATATAACAAAGGCAGAACTGAGTTTCACACATGTGAAACCACTTGTTTTGCTGGAAACGGAAAATAGTCTGGACATTTCCCCAAAATGTGATGTACGTTGTGCTGAACTAATTTCAAACATTTCTGCAGACTTACAAAAAAAAAAGAAACTAATTAAGTCATGATGGCGCAAATGATTCTTCCATGGTGGAATATTGTGGTGGTCAGATATTTACATGATGCTTTGCCAATAAACCATCTCTTTCACAGAAACTGAGAAAAACTAAAATTTCATTTTTAATTTTGAAGTATGTGTTTACTGTGATTCTAAATACATAAGCCAAATTAAGCTTAAAATAATCATTAGTTGCAGCCCTAGTCCAAAGAAGTCATCAGCTTTACCTTGAGACTTCAAAATGGAAATTGTAACTCTCCTCAGATACTTCTTTCAAAAAATTTACGTTTAAGAAATTGAACTACAATTAGTTTCAGTCACTCCACATCCAACAACTAACAAGAGGACATTAAACAATGCTGTTTTTACATCACTTGAATTGGAATATGCTTTCTGTGAAAGTTATTTGGTCACCACATGACATTTTAAAGAACTAATATAAAGAATGTATTTAATGTAGTCTAATAATACATATAATTCCATGCTCTTATCACTTTTATTTTTAGTATAACTCACTGTCACAAAAATATTTAATAAACAAAAATTTGACAACTGACTCTTAAATTAAGTAATCAAAAAAAGTAAATGCTCTAACTTTCAAGTCAGTTAAAACACTTGAATGTTACTCTATGTGTACATTTTCCACCTACCTATATTTTGGACTCTCATATCATTCTAAGTAGGTGAGTGAGTAGACTATCTACTTATGAAAGTTGGTCAAACAAAAAAAAATATTTTTTTGTGTGTTTGAATATTCTTAAGTTACAGATTCAAAGCCCAATAACATAAAATACAGGAGACTCAATATTTTCTGTTTTATATTATAATAAAGTTCACTACAGAAGCAAAAACACCTTTTCTTTTCATCACTGAAAACTAAAATGCAAAAATGTTTGAGACTTACTAATAGTAAAAATGTATACAGTATATGTGTGTGTGTGTGTGTGTGTGTGTATATATGTATGTACATATATACATATATATTTTTTTTACAATCCATTGCATACTTAAAGATTACTGCTGCTTCACAGTGCCAGCAAAAAGTTTCAATTTTAACCCAGGTCAGTGTTATTCTCAGCATGATTGTACAGATGTTCTGTTACTTACCAAAGGTTGCTATGCTAGATTAATTGGCAACTCTTAATTGGCCTGTTTTGAGTGAGTAGATGGGTTGACTGCAATGGACTGGGGCATCATCTATGGTTTGTTACTGCATTGCACCTGATGCTGCCAGGAATACGCTGGTTCACTGCCACCCTATCATAAAATAATCAAGTTTGGAGAATGAATGTAATATGCATTGAGCAGCAGGGTTAAAATAGATCAAAAACAGGTGTTCATTTGCAAAAAGTATGGCAAATATAAGATAATTACCAGATTCTGTGTTCTGTTTGCTAAAATCGGCATGAAAGAACATGTACTTTTTCACTTTAGGTCACTGGGCTTATATGTGGTGACTTTAGATATCCTAAGTAATGGTGAACTCACAGACAGCATCTTATTTGTACATTTTTTCTCATTCCTCATTGAAAACACTTGCAGTTTTTTTCCATTTAAAACACAGAAAAGAAAAAAAAATAGATTTATCATGATTGTTTATACAGCTTGGATTGTTTACAATGTAATTTGCACAGCCATCATCCCAATCATCTCAGTCAACTGTAGCTTGATTTTGGGATAAACCCCTCTAACAAATTTCTTGTTAAACTCTGTTCACAATAAACAGATTGTAATCTTACAGTCTCTCAAGAAAGCTCCTCTTAATGATGTTGTCCTTTAAAACAATATACACATGTAAGAAATAATATCAGAATTTCACTCTCCAGTTAGAGTCCATTAAATATTTAAAAAAATAATCTTGCTTATAACAGAATCACATGGAAAATATGTTTTGAAAGTGAAATAAGATGTAAAATGCAGATCATGTTTACAGTGAATACTAAACAAATGTTTACAAGAAGTGCTAATGTAACTAATTTTGAATATTGGTGCATTTATAGCTTCTGCAAAAAGATTAATACCATATATAAGCACTTTAGCTCTTTCAAAAAAGGTAAACTAATGGAATTTTAAGGAAGGCTGGATCTCCACAACCAGAAAAATGTTTTTTATTCTTTTGCCCAAGAAGTGCAAAGGTACAAAACCTGGGTGTTTATTGAAAGTAACCCACCCAAGGGAGGAATAAAGAGAGAGAAAACACTGAGGAAAAAGCAAATAGAAGTACAAGGAAACTGTTCTGATCAACTGGATCTCAGGTACCAGTGTTTAAACACTTTCGTACCAGGTTTGGTAGGTTACCTGCATGTCCCGCACCAAAGTTCCACCAGGCACCTCCTTTTTACCTCCTCTCTCCTGCCTTTCTGTCTTTCTTATTATGTTCACCTCTTCCTTCTACCATTGAGCCTTTATCACAATTCACATTCAAACAATGTTCCCTCAAAGCTGCGTGGCCATGTGGCTGCGCACTAGTTGTGGTGTGAGGATAAGGATCTGCGCTGGTATCCAGAAGGTTACCGGTTCGAATCCCCATCACTGCCAAAAGAGATCCTACTCTGCTGGGCCCTTGAGCAAGACCCTTAACCTGTAATTGCTCCAGGGGAGCTGTACAATGGATGACCCTGCGAAAACTAACAAATTCCTAATACAAGAAATTGTATAAGGCGAAATAAAGAACAAAAAAAAAAACCTGCCGCGCAGTCATTTTGTAATCCTGCGCACAGATTGTCAATGTAAATAACCAGCAAGCCACATTAGCTAGCATATTTTATTTCGTTGAGTGACCAGTCGCTGCACTGTCTACTGTACTTCACTCAGTTTGCTTTCTCTAGACATACAGTAGTACGTTAAATTAACAGTTTTTGTGTCGATTTCGTTAAATTAACAGCCTTTGTGTCAATATATTAAAATGTTGAAGAGAAAAACATGTACAACAAGCGGTAAAGAAATACAAAATAAGAAAGCGAGAGACTCATTTAAGCCTGAATGGTTAAAAGTAAAAGTAACCACAGATATGGCAGATTCGAGGAATGTGGCATTTGAATTAGGTTGCATATACGAATACTCAGACGAGAATGGACTTAAGTGAAAGTTCTGTGCTGCTAGTTCAAGTAATAAGGCTAACAAAGACAACGAATATGTCACCGGAAAGCGTTGGGATATGTGGAAGCTTGACTACTGTAAACGACATTTATTGTCGCGTATTCACTTAGAAAATGTTGAAATTTTGTACAATCGCTCGCATGGAATCGACCTGAAACGTCTTCTGATTGAAACAAATACTGAGCGAGAAGAATGAATTGAGCATAGTGAGCGCCAGCGATCAAACGAGGAGCAAGTTCGAATCTTAATGGATAATGTCCTTCTTGCCATCAGGATGAACGCTTCGATGCTGTCGGTGCAAATGATTCACAATCGTATGGGAAAATATGTTCCTGTACCAGACAGTTGGTGAAGTAAGAACTACGTCTTTGAGTTTGTTGAAGCAATCAACGAAGTGGTTGCAAACAACATATTTATAGAACTTCAATCTGCATCGTTCCACATGCTCATCATTGATGAAAGTACTGACATAACAGTACACAAAATGCTAATCATCTACTTTAAATATCATCCAACAAATTCGTGTGATTACAAAACCGTTTTTGGTGGGATCATTCAGCTAACAGCATGTGATGCTTCAGCCCTTGAGGCAGCAATAAGACAATACTACACTGATCATCAACTCGATATGAACTGCATGGTTATGATAGATAGATAGATAGATAGATAGATAGATAGATAGATAGATAGATAGATAGATAGATAGATAGATAGATAGATAGATAGATAGATAGATAGATAGATAGATAGATAGATAGATAGATAGATAGATAGATAGATAGATAGATAGATAGATACTGTATTAATCCCAAGGGGAAATTCACAACTGATACACAATTCACAATTGATAACGTCAGTTGGGGCACCAGTTATGTTAGGCCGTCGGAAGGGATTGGCCGCTTTACTCAAGGCAACAGTTCCTCATCTTTCTGAACAGCAATGTGTTGCTCACCGAGAAGACTTGGCACTTACTGATTCTTGGAAGGGTGTTAGTTTGTTTACAAATATTGAGATTCTGTTGCGTACTGTTTATACTTTATTTAGTCGATCTTCAGTTAAAAAAGGTGCACTTGAACAATTGGCAAATGTAAATGATATGGATGTAATTTCTTTTCGACCAATTCATGAAGTTCGTTGGTTGTCACGTCACTTTGCTGTCAATGCTTCTGTTAAAAATTTTGATGTTTTAGCTGCATACTTTGAAGAACAAGTGCAAGATTGCAATGATCCTGTTTGTAATTATGTTTTGAAATCATTACAAGATCCACTGTATCAGATTGCTCTGTATACAGCAAATGATGTTTTAAATGAATTAACTAATTTATCCATGTTATTACAACGAAGTAATTTATCACCAATTGAAGCACATCAATTTTTCTTTTCTAAAATCTGTAAATTGGAAGCACAATATCTGGGTGAAAAAGTTTACTAGAATGAAAAAGCCAAGCAAATTTTGAGTGAAAATGAAGGCATTGACACAAGACAAATCACACAGTTCATACGATCAGTCTGTGATCACTTAAATGTAAGATTTCCAGCAGATGAACTACAATTTTGATCAGCTTTTGATCCCACAGGTTTGAAAAACTGTGCATTTGATTTTGGTGTCAAAGAGATAAAAGAACTATGCGTAAAGTATAAAGATTTGTTACATACAACAAATGATGAGTTGATTATTACTCAATACAATGACTTCAAATTTCAGATCAGAGAGAAACTGAAATCTGGTACCATAAATTCACTACCTGAAATCGCAGGAGTAACTTTAAATGATGAACAATTTAGCTCACTCGCAATGTTAATCGATATTTGCTGTACTTTTCAAGCATCCAGTGCTGATTGTGAACGAGGTTTTAGCCTCATGAATAGTGTTAAAGTGAAAACACGAAACAGGCTTGACATTACTCATTTGGATCATCTTATGCAAATAAAATTATATTTAAATGCTGGAAAGACTGTGGATTTGCACAAAACATATAACGTGTGGAAGGAATGTAAAATTAGACATGAAAAGTTATAATAACCACCTTGTTAATTTTATCAAGTCAGATTTTTAACTGTATCATATATAAAATTGTTGTGTTTTATTGTGTTTCAATACTTTAAGAACATGGTTGATATTGTATTATCCTTATGTTAATAACAGTGTGATTATTGGTAGTGCCACTGCCACTTAGTTGACTTACATTGCGTTAGTTATTATACTACATGACTTGTCGTCGTAGTATAATACTCAAGTCAGTTATACTAATAGCTTATTGGCTACATGTATTTTGTTTGTATTTATGTTTCTCTATAACTGGGCGGTAAATGAATAAAGTTTCATACATATTATATTAATTTATCACAATACAGGCCTTCATCACATATTTAAATTGCAAGCCTAAAAATACATATTACCTTGCACAAGTCGTTTCAGAGCACCAGCCACACAAAATATATTTTGCACACATGCCCTTGTTCCTTACAGGGAACATTGCATCCAAATCAAAACTTTCTCTGCTCCCACTGTGAGCTGGCATGTAATTCCCCAGTTTAGTGTTTCTCTGGCCAAACAGTTTTGTGGCTGAGGGTGCCCTAATTTTGCTATGTGGAGATCAGGCCAGAACTCCTAACAGCCCCATGTTTTCCTGCATTACTTAAGCCCTCAGCTGCCTGTACAGAGCTGGGCTTCACAGATATTTAGGTGATGGAACATGATACTGGTGAAAAGTAATTATTCAAAAATCACTTTTTCGCATTTAAACAAAAAAAATCTAAAGTTTTCTGATTACACAACTTAAAAAAGTGTAAAGAGTGCATCCTTCATGATATCAATTGAAATGCTATGTTGATGGATCAAGAGAATGTGCATCATTCTAAGTCTTCATTTAACAACAAATGGCAGACCAGAGACTGTAGAATATGCAACAGCACACTTACTAGGAGGCTTTAGGTGCTGGTCCATTAACTCAGGCTACTATGAATGCCCAACAGGCAGCACACAAGATGGTGTATCATTAGACCCACGCTTCACACAGCCCTAGTGAATGAGATGAGTGCTTTTGACCTTTGGAGGGAATGTTTGCATGCTGTTACTCCCAATGCTATGCCATTGTCCAGTAAACAAACACTGGAGATCAAATATTTCTTCCCCAGGAATAGGTCTGTTCTCTGAGGCAGTGAATAACTTTTTGTGCGTTGTTTCTATTGGCTTTGTCTTGACAGGTCTGCATATTAGTCATCTGGTAGCATTAAAGAGTAGCACATTCCAACAATCATAGCATTTTTGAAATTTAAGTTAATTAGTTGATTGTTTATGGTGTAACTGAGTTAAATGATGGAAAATGTTTTGTGTAAAATCCCAGTTTCCTTATTTCTTAGCATGTTTTCATCTGTATAACTTAAGATGCTGGTAGCTCTTACTAACTTTCTGCTAAATACAAATGCTCAATACCTATTTTCTAATTTGAAATTTCAATTAAGTTTAGTAAAGCTCACACTTAAATATGCTATATCATTTTAATTCTTAACAATCCAATCATGGTACTAGCCATGTTGATAATTGCATAAAGCATCATGGAATGAAATAATAGACCTGAAAAGTTTTGGAGCAGTGCATAAACATGATGTTTAATTTTACTTTGGGGTGTCAGTGCCACTTAGACAAAATAAATTCACTATCATTCCCTTTTATAGTATAAAGTTACCCTCAATTGCAGTCAAGCATACATTTTACTACAAATTTCAGTTGCCTAAAACAAAAAAACTGTCAGCCATTTTTTGTCACTAAGTGACTGATGTATAGCATATTTCCACTTCATATTATCTATAACAACAAAAGTCAGCTTGCAGACAACAGTACCTCTCAGCAAAAGAACACATCTAGCATTGAGCAACTTTAACATTATTCTTATACTACAAAAGAAGATGTACATTAAAAATAGCTGAAATTAAATGCGACTTCACCTTAGGAATATGATACAATAGCACAAACTACAGACCAAAATGCAGAAATAGATTATATCTCTCACTAAATACAGAACTATCACATATGAGCATACAAATTTGTTCAGAGTCCTGGAGACTTCAGCCAAAAAGCTGCCTACCCCCTACTGGCCATTCCACAGCCGAGTCAGTGCTGGGATGGCCAATCTGATGAAGGACCCCTCTACCCAATGATTCCAGTGTTCCTTTATCAGAGATGATTCTCCCATAGGCAGGCAAGCAACCTGGCAGTAGAGCAGTGGCACCAAGTACCACATGTGAGTGCTGAGAAGAGAAACAGAATACGAGCATTAGTAACAAACTATAAATATCATATTACTGATGTTTTACTGCCAATGATTACCAGAAGTGATACAGTGTTCACAGCTAATCAGCAGCTAAACTGTTAAACTGATGTAGTGAGTCTTCAGCCAGGATTTGGTGTATGGGTGTATAATTAAGTGTATGTGGGTCCAGGATCTGATTTTTTTAAGTAATGGTTTGATGATTGACACTTTTAATGCATCAGGTACTGTGCCATACAATAATAAGCTATTGGTAATACTAAGAATAGGCACTGCAAGAATATCCATTGCACCAGTTTTGTTGGCACTGGATCCATGGAATGAATAGCAGGTTTAATTTTAGAAATTAAGGTTAAGAGTTCCTGCTGTGTTACAGGATTGACATTTCTAAAGTGTTGAATACAAGGCTAGACAGGGTTTACCAAGTTGGATTGATGTTTTGCACTGTGGTCCTGAGATTTGGAATCTTTTATTGTTGATTTTCTCATTAAAGAAGATCATAAAGTCTACACTGCTAATGTCTCTTGGTATTTTGCACTATAGTTCTGAATTCCCATTTGTTAAATTAGCCACTGTCCTAAACAGTACACAAAGATTATTAGGATTATTATTATTGTTATCTATTATTTTAGAATAGTTGTCTGAGCGAGCTTTACAGAAATTTTCTTTTATATTTTAACACTCTCTGTCCATGCAATTCATAAGACCTGGGGCCTCATGCATAACGCCGTGCGTAGAATTTGCACTATAACATGACGTAAGCACAAAAAAATCCAGATGCAGGAATCTGTGCGTACACAAACTTCCACATTCTTCCGCTACATAAATCCCGATCAGCGTGAAAAGTAACGCTCGTGTACGCGCCTGCTGTCCCGCCCCAACTCCTCCCAGAATTACGCCTCTTTGAATATGCAAAGCAATATAAATAGCCCTTAAGCTCAGTGTTCTGTGAAAAGACAATGGCAAAAGTATGAGGAAAAATAGAAGAATTTCAGCGAATACCAAGTGGAGGCAAAGAAAAACGTACTATTTGTCGGTTTAAACAGTGATATAAACTACAAAAGAAAGCTAATCGACTGACATAGCGTGTCGGAGAAACTCGAAAGCTCAAGTTCACAAAGTTGCACAGTGCCTGAAATAAAAATGAAGTTGTCAGATATCAAAGTCGCTGTGCAAAGGCGAGACGTAGCCCACCATCTGAGTGTCACATGAAAGCTTATTAGGGTACAGAGAAAAAAAAGGCACACAGTGAGGAAAAAGCACGAAATGTCAACTTCAATCTCGAAATTTCCATTTTAATTACATAGTTTATTTTGTCATTAAAGAAGAACATCATAAATTTCATCTTTAAATCGTTTAATTAACCGGTTTCTCAAATCACATCGTAATTAAAGTAGCAAGTTAAATGCTTTATTTTGTATGTGTTCTTCAATGTGCTCTATGTGTGTGAATCACTACGTGCTTCTTAAACCGGCTTTCTCTTCCTCCGACAGGACACAGAATCCATTATATTCATGATAGTACAGCTCTCTGAATAACTAAAATACTGAGATGTATACGTGATATAATTTTCATGATGATAGGAGTTAAAGCATGTTATTAAACATGGGAACATGGTGGCGCAGTGATTGTGCGTGACCTTCGATGAAATAATTTATTGCAGCAGTACTCAGGGGCGGCTCGTGGCGGCCCTGGGCAGAGAAAGAATCGGTGGCCCCTTCGCCCGCCAATGTCAATATGGTATCTTATGCATGGCGGATGGCCACGTCCGTTGCGGACACTGAATAGCCGCCTCGTGCTCATGACACAAGCGTTTAACTTTTGCCAAAATTTGCCGCTGCGTTTTTAGCTGTGTTGTTATTTTCTCTTTCTGTTTTATATTCAATATATATTGGCGTGGCGGCCCCTGGGATTTGGCAGCCCTGTACAGGTGCACAGTCTACACATACCTAAGGCCACCCCTGCAGTACTGTCTCTTTCAAACGTACTAACCTCCAATTCCTGTCCTTCCTTTTCTTTCACCAAGTAACCGATCACCACACAATCAGCTCTGTAATAGACGTTAAGCCATCTGTAAGCTTATAACGCCGATTCTTCAAAACTTTTAAGAAACATTGAAATATCTTCGTAGTACATGTTTAATTATTCTATCGTTCTCGCCTGTCCCAGTGAAGCATACAGTGCTTTTATCTGTATAATATAATAAACATATTTTGCTGCATTCTATCTTAAAAATGATATCGTCATCATATGTAAATACGCGCTTTATAAAGTGGCTCAGGTTGTGCAATATTATAACTGTAGTGCAAGTTTACAGTGAGGTGATTGTACTTATAAGTCCAAACAGTTCTACAAGGAGCAGTTGATGGATTGATTGAGTGTGTTTAGAGCTCTTGGGATGAAACTCTTTCTGAACCGCGAGGTTTGTACAGGAAAGGTTTGAAGCATTTGCTGTGTGAGAAGCAGTTCAAATAGGAAGCATGGCTGAGGCAGCGTGTGCTTGATGCTGTATACCGATAATTCTCTTTCCGATCAACTGCTCCAAGTGGTGCAGTGCGAGTAATATGGAAAAAGATGATCTGCTGTGGCAACTCCTAACGGGAGCAGCTGAAAGAAGAAGAAGGTGCAGTAAGAGTAACAACATTAAAGCAGTTATGGTATTTGGAATAGTTTGACCATTCCGTGGACCATTATATTGTTACTGGTTAAACAATATGCGGTTAATTTCAGTGTACAGTATTTATAAAGCCGCATCAAGGACATGGATCTGAAAAAGAATGATAAACCACACAGGAACTGTAGCACTGCTTTGACGCGGTGTGCCACCAGTCTGCAAAACCGAGCGGAGAACTTGCGTACTACAGGGTATGAGGTACCGTGGAAATGTGCGTGACTTTACGCCAAGTTTAGGTTTTATACATCGCGATTTGAACGTGGAAATGTTCTTACGCAACATTTCTGTGCGTACGCACCATTTATACATGAGGCCCCTGGAGCTTTATTGTTCTCCATCTACACTCTAGTTTTCAACACCTTATTTAAGAGTTTGAGTGTGCTCATTAAACCAGGGTGAGTTTCTATGTGCTTAGATCGCTTTTATTTTAAGGGAAACCACTGCGTCTAAAGCATCTCTCATGGTCATATTATAATTTGATGTTAGCTGATCTTAATTATTTTCCATGATTACACTTGACTTATTCAAAATATCTGTAAATTGTGAAGCAGAATTACAATCTAGTCATTATGTCTTTGTTTTAATCTGTGAATGTATTGTTAAGAGCAGAACCAAATCAGATATGCTAACCTAGAGACTAATCTTTTTTTTTGTTCTTTATTTCACCTTATACAATTTCTTGCATTAGGAATTTGTTAGTTTTTGCATACCCCTTGGGGCCAGAGTGCAGGGTCAGCCATTGTACAGCACCCCTGGAGCAATTGAAGGTCAAGGCCCAGCAGAGTAGGATCTCTTTTGGCAGTGACGGGGATTCGAACCGGCAACCTTTGGGATACCAGCACAGATCCTTAGCCTCAGAGCCACCACTACGTCCTAATCTTTGTTTCCTATATACAGGTGTTGTAGGCATCACTATATGCATGCAAAAATGCAAGAATAGTTAATATGCAAAAGTTGACTGTGACTGTGATTGCATTGATGTGTAGAAATGAATTGCCACCAATCAATACTTTATTAGTAATTAGGAAAGTGCCAAATATTGGCTATTTATGCTGAATCAGCAACAAGAGGTTAATCAAATGTGTGATACTTGGCAATATCAAAAGAACTTTTCTGTTGTGGCCATCCATATTGTGCCTGGCTAAATGAATTTATTACTGATTAGTGCAACACTCATATCCACAAACCTGTCTACATAGCCCAAGACCTTTTAGCTGTAATGTTAAAGAGAAGTTGGGCACCCATTGCTTGTGATAACTCCCAAATAAAGAAAGAGTGCAAGAAAGACACTAATACAAGTATCTGACACATCTTACAGGTTATCAGACCAAATAAGTCAACACTGCAAACATCATCTTCAACTACTCAGCCATCACTGCTCCAAAAATTTGTTCAGACCGATTTCTGCCCCAGTTATAGCACCAGATGTCATTCCTTCATTCATATTCTTATTCTTCCAGTGCTTTCTTCTTTCATTTATACCCCTCTCAACTCCCAATAAGGGATGGAACAGTTACTGTGGTTTAATAATATACTGCGGTGAAATTATATCCATATTTATAGTTAAACTGAAACTTGTGTGAGTTTGCTTGTTGCTTGCAAGACACTCAATTACTTCAAAAAGAGAAAAGAAGCTGCTAAAAAATCTAATATAAAACTACAAAGTGTAAAGTGTGTATCAAATATAAATCCGTAACATTTCTGGTTTTCCAGAGAGGCTGTATTCATACAATCAGACCATCCCAAATGTATTAGTTAATCACTGGAGATTTACAAAAACACTCTCAATGAAATGAGTGAGATAGATAGATAGATAGATAGATAGATAGATAGATAGATAGATAGATAGATAGATAGATAGATAGATAGATAGATAGATAGATAGATAGATAGATAGATAGATAGATAGATAGATAGATAGATAGATAGATAGATAGATACAATAACTTTGTATAATGTTAACGTTTACTCCCCCGAGTGGAATTGAAGAGTCACATAGTGTGGGGGAGGAACGATCTCCTCAATCTGTCAGTGGAGCAGGAAAGTGACAGCAGTCTGTCGCTGAAGCTGCTCCTCTGTCTGGAGATGATACTGTTTAGTGGATGCAGTGGATTCTCCATGATTGACAGGAACCTGCTCAGCGCCCTTCGCTCTGCCCGGATGTCAAACTGTCCAGCTCCATGCCTACAATAGAGCCTGCCTTCCTCACCAGTTTGTCCAGGCGTGAGGCGTCCCTCTTCTTCATGCTGCCTCCTCAGCACACTACCGCGTAGAAGAGGGTGCTCGTCACAACTGTCTGATAGAACATCTGCAGCATCTTATTGCAGATGTTGAAGGATGCCAGCCTTCAAAGGAAGTATAGTCAGCTCTGTCCTCTCTTGCACAGAGCATCAGTATTGGCAGTCCAGTTCAATTTATCATCCAGCTGCACTCCCAGGTATTTATAGGTCTGCACCCTCTGCAAACAGTCACCTCTGATGATCACGGGGTCCATGAGGGGCCTGGTCCTCCTAAAATCCACCACCAGCTCCTTGGTTTTGCTGGTGTTCAGTTGTAGGTGGTTTCAGTCGCACCATTTAACAAAGTCCTTGATTTGGTTCCTATACTCCTCTTCCTGCCCACTCCTGATGCAGCACTTTTGCATGTGGCAGGACTCCGAGTTATATTGGAAGTCCGATGTATATAGGCTGAAAGGACCGGAAAAAGTACAGTCCACTGCGGCACTCCTGTGTTGCTGACCACAATGTCAGACCTGCATTCCCCAAGATGCACATACTGAGGTCTGTCTGTAAGATAGTCCAAGATCCATGCCAACAGGGTTAAAATCTTCTCCCATCTCTGTCAGCTTGTCCCTAAGGAGCACAGGTTGGATGGTGTTGAAGGCGCTAGAGAAGTCTAGAAACATAATTCTTACAGCACCACTGCCTCTGTCCAAGTGGGAGAGGGATTGGTGTAGCATATAGATGATGGCATCCTCCGCTCCCACCTTCTCCTGGTATGCGTACTGCAGAGGGTTGAGGGCGTGGCAGACCTGTGGCCTCAGGTGGTGAAGCAGCAGCTGCTCCGTGGTCTTCATCACATGTGACGTTAGAGCGACAGGCCGGAAGTCATTCAGCTCACTAGGATGTGATACCTTTGGGCTTGGGATGTGACTGGGACCTTTGGGAATGATGCAAGATGTTTTCCAAAGCCTCGGGACTCTCCCCTGTTCCAGGCTCAGGTTGAAGATGCGCTGTAGAGGACTCCCCATCTCCAACGCACAGGCCTTCAGCAGTCGTGGCGATACTCCATCTGGACCCACTGCTTTGCTGGCACGAAGTCTCCTCAGCTCTCTGCTTACCTGGGCTGCTGTAATTGTGGGTGGGGGGAAACTCTCTCCTATGCTGGTATCAGCAGAAAGATGGATGGAGGATGCAGTACTCCGAGGTGAGAGTGGGTTAGGGTGGTCAAACCTGTTAAAGAAGTTGTTCATCTGGTTTGCTCTCTCCACGTCTCTCTCGATGGTGGCACCCCGCATCGAGCTGCAGCCAGTGATGATCTTCATCCCATCCCACACTTCCTTCATGTTGTTATTCTGCAACTTCTGCTCCAGCTTTCTCCTGTACTGCTCCTTTGCCGCCCTGAGCTGGACTCAGAGTTCCTTCTGCATGCGCTTGAACTCATGCTGATCACCACCTTTAAAAGCCCTTTTCTTCTGGTTCAAAAGGCCCTTGATGTCACTTGTAATCCATGGCTTGTTGTTAGCATAGCAGCGTACTGTTCTTACTAGAACTACAATGTCCATACAGAAGTTGATGTAGTCAGTAGTGCAGTCAACAACCTCCTCAATGTTCTCACTATATGATCCCTGCAGGATATCCCAGTCTGTAGTTCCAAAGCAGTCTCTTGGAGCCTGCTCTGCCTCAGGGGACCACTTCCTGAATGAGCATGTAGTTGTAGGTAGCTCCACTCACTCTTGGTTTGTAGTGAAGCTGAAGCAGAACCAGGTTATGATCTGCTTTCCCAAGCGCAGGCAGCGGGGTGGCGCTGTATGCATCTTTAACGTTTGCATACAGTAGGTCAATAGTCCTGTTTCCCCGAGTGTTACAATCCACATACTGGGAGAAGGCAGGTAATGTTTTGTCCAGCGTCACATGGATAAAATCTCCAGAGATTAACACAAGCACCTCAGGGTGCTGCGTTCTTAGTTTAGCAACAGCAGAATGGATGATGTCACTCGCTATCTCCAAGTCCGCCCGAGGAGGGATGTAAACAATAACAACAATGACATGTCCAAACTCTCTGGGCAAGTAATAGGGACGCAGACTTACAGCCAACAGTTCGATGTCCCTGCAGCAAGTGGAGATTTTAACGTTTACATGCCCAGAGTTGCACCACCTTGTACTCACATAGTGAGCGAGTCCTCCTCCTTTCCGCTTCCCGCAGGTATTTGCGTCTCTGTCCGCTCTAACTGTCCTAAACCCGGGTAGCTCCATGTTAGCATCTGGGATGTTAGTTGTTAGCCACGTTTCACAAAAACACAACAAACTGCATTCTCTGTAAGTCCTGACATTTTTCTCCAGCGCAGCCAGTTCATCGATCTTATTTGGTAGTGATTTGCATAGACAATAGTTTTGAAACAACCATTAAATGTAAATGTATTGTGTTAATTTTATATGCATAATTATTAGCTGGACATGCAGAAGTGAGTACAGGTTTTTTCTCGGTCTACAAGTCTCATACTTTTTAGATATCTTTAATTTTTCATCTGTCTAAGTAGAACAGGATCCACTGATGTGGTGGAAGAGGATATACATCAGAGCAACCTCACCTTGCCAAGCATGCCAGGAAGCTTTTATGCATTCCAATAACCGGTGTACAATAAGAGAGATTGTTCAGTGCCAATGGGCACATTGTCTCCCAGCACAAGCCACACATTAAACCAGGCAAAGTAAATATGTTGACTTTTTACATTTCAATTTACAATAAAGGAAACTGTATACATATAGGAGATAATGACTGGAAGCACTTTTATTTCTTTATGAAGAGATGTAAATCCCTGCTGCTCTTTTGATTTGTTTATTTTTGTGATCTTTTAATGGGGTTAGAGGTTGTATATATGTTGTGGTTACTCCAAACTGGACAAAAATGCTGTTCATGTATTTGTGGTTTATGTCGAATTACAGCATCTGATATTAAAACATCAGGTTTAAAGCATCTAAGACAGTGAACTTTTGTTTTTTAAATGACAACAGTTTAGTGTTCTTTTTCAATATAAAATGCGGCCAAGTAATTTCAATGTGCATCAGTGTTTTTTTGTAAAAGCACATTTTAAAAATGCTGTGCTAATACTGAAAAAACTGATAATTTTGGTCATTATAATATTGTTGTGAAATTTTAATATCATCCCTTCCCTACTATCAAACCATTATTCAATCTGTGGAGAAAATAAGACTGAACACTGGGTTTTAAAAGCTCTTAAAAGGGATAGTACCCTGTGTCTAGCCATCTTAAAAAATGCTGCATCTTTTAATTACTTGGCATTCAGTATGATTAATATAGTTTGACTTTAAAATAATACCTTCATTTGTGGCAATAATACTTCAGTTGAACAAGCAAAACACCAATTAATTGAAGTTAATTTATTTCAATTAAAATGAACCTTATTTGTTAGAAAAGTTAAGTAGAATTATTGTTAATTGCATTACTATATAAATTCAGGTTGAAACAGGTACTTTTCACATAGAATTACTTAAAATGTAATAGTTGAAATTTGTTTTGCATGTAACCATAGAATATATATTGTAATAAAAACATTTAAAAAAGAATTAGTAATATTTTGTAACATTTTGTATTGTTTATTAAAACTATATACATAGCTCAAAAATAAATATTTGCAGTCTTTATGTTCCCATTGGGAATAAGCTGAAAATGTTTAATGCTTATATTCATAAGAAAAAATAAATGTTTAATGTTTAATATAGTATTTTGTATGCATTTGACATATTTTTTTTTAACATTTTATAAAAAAACCTTTACATTTGCAGAACTGGGTCAAGTGTATTTTTTCAAGTGTTTAAAAGCATATTATAACTTTTGTTGCAGCCTTTTGTGGTTATAGTGTGAAGAAAATGAAATTTTTTAATTTCATTGTTTAATAATGCTATTTTTTTTCTAAAAGTTACATGAATATATCCAAGTTTCCATGGTTCTGTTAAAGGAAGATATATATAATATATGTATTTGGGTCGTGTCAAAAGTGACATTGAAAACCCATAATGGCACTGCCAATTCATCATTTATTGTTGGCAGCCACAGAATAGATACTACATGGCAAATGTCCAAATACAGAGAAGTTTGTGAGGATCCTAATTATACTGATTTTATATGCAATAAAAGGTATATGCTTTTTTCCTATTGTGAATTACCTCTTTCAGCCAGTTTTATCCTGGATTACACCTTGTGTCTTTAGTTGACAAGAAGAGCAGACAGTAAAAATAGAAATTTGAATTGAAATGCTCTTATTTCTTATTACAATGGCAGTTAATTTTGTTTTGCAATATTGTTAACAGTGATTTGTTAGCTTAAATAAAAGTGTCATGATACAAACTTTTGGTAACAGCAAAAGAAAAAAAATCCTAAAATCTGAATGGTTAATATATATATATATAATTTTTTTTCAAAAACAGGAGAATGCAAGTATGATTTCCAGTCCTGGGGAGATTGTGATATGACTACAGGGAAGAAGAATCGAACTGGAACTTTAAAGAGAGCCCTAATGGACGCCACCTGTCCTGAGAGTGTCAGTGTCACTAAGTCCTGTGGTAAAATCTCCAAGGCAAAATCTCAAGGTCAGTAAACAAGTGTAGTGAAATAGTTGTTAATTTACTAAAAGAAAAGATCCATAGAGAGTTAAAGTGACAGTTATATTTTATTGCATTGTTGTTAAATGTTTTTTATACAAAGAAAATTAAAACATTCTCTGTGACATAAGAAAATAGAAACTATTGAAATTGTCAGAAAAATAAAATGAAACGTAGAGATGTCAAGCAATTAAAGGAACTACTCTGTGCATCTTTCTCCATGAGGTTTCCTTTTGCAGACATGCTCACATTGCTTGTGCATTAGCGGTGGGAGGAAAAGTAACAGTGATACCGTTTTGCCAATATTAGCAGCTAAGCGACTTTGTCTTTGTTCTGAGGTTTCGTTTCTTGATATGCTGGCTCCAGTTGTGTTATTAGTGGCTAAGCGAGTTTTCTGTTTCCTCGGAGGTGGAGCCTTTTCCCTGACTGCACCTCTCACTTCTGGGCCGAACAGACACACACACTTCAACACGTAGACATATATATATATATATATAAGCCACTTTGTGTGTGTGTATATATGTATTGTGATGGACGGCCGATGTTTCGGGCTGGCCGGGATGTCCCTAAACAGAAAGAAGGAGGAGGAGCAGGCTTTTCAGGGCACTGCATCCCCCGGGACGCTACGTGGCAGCTCCCCTGGACGGCAATGGTTCTCTGGATTCCCTCAAAGCATCCTGGGACGTGTAGTCTGTTTCCTCAACCCTGTTGGGTGCCGTGGGTGCAGACAGGGGGAGCTCACAAAAAACCTGGGGAATCCTACTATTATGACAACCCAGAAGTACTTTGGAGTTATGAGGATGGAAGCCTGCAGTACTTCCAGGCTACTTGAAGGATGATGTGGCATTTGGCCCGGAGAAGGAATACTTCTGGGTCATGGACTATTTAAAGGACTGGTGAAAACCCAGCAGAGGAGCCGGAGTTGGATGGTAGAGTAACGGAGCTGCTGGGAGGAGTGGAAGAATGTGATTATTGTTTATTATTATTATTATTTTTATTGGAGAATTGTGGAGTGTGTGGTGCTTTGCGTACTTATTGAAGAAAAATTATTAAAAATTCTTCTTGGTGCTTTTTATAAGTGTGTCTTGGACATCTGTCTGGTGGGTTTAGCGGGGCAACAGTGCCTCGAGCATCCACAGTATGTATGTATGTGTATGTATATATATATATATATATATATATATATATATATATATACAGTGGAACCTCAGGTCACGACCATAATTCGTTCCAAAACTCTGGTCGCAACCCGATTTGGTCGTGACCCAAAGTAATTTCCCCCATAGAATTGTATGTAAATACAATTAATCCGTTCCGGACCGTACAAGCTGTATGTAAATATATATACGCTTGTTCACGCTCTCTCTCTCTTGCTCGTTCGTGCTCTCTCTCTCTCGCTCTCTCTCTCGCTCGTTCACGCTCTCTCTCTCTTGCGCTCTCTCTTGCTCGTGCTCTCTCTCTCTCTCTTGCTCGCTTGCACTATTGCACTCTCTCTCTCGCTCGCTCGCTCGCTGCACAGGGAATGCACAGGGAGAGACTGAACATGTGCGGAAATCATCGGCACGTACGAACTGAAAGGGGAACTGGCTTGTTCGTCACCCGAGTGTGTGGTCATGAACAGGCAAACTTTTTGGTCGTAACTCGATTTGTACATGGTCCGAGACGTTCGTGACCCAGGGTTGCACTGTGTATATATATATATATATATATATATATATAAAATGTATACAGTATATACATATGTGCAGTGAATACACTTGATTTGAGCATTGATACTTTTCATACTCTTTCTCTGTACATTTAGCATTCGTTTACTCAGAGGTTGATGTGCTTTCTGCTTCCTGAGCAGCTCTTCTTTTCTCCTCCCTAGCGGCCTGCTTATTCTCTTCTTTTGTCGGCATCTTTTCACGTTAAAACTGATTAAGTCAGTGTTTGTGTTGCAGTTACTTAGTATGTTTTCTTTAATTTTTCACTTAAGCTGGCACTTAAGTCTTCAATCTGCCTCAAGAATGATTTAAGATATGAAGAGATAGGGGAAGACGGCGAGGGTGGTAGAGATGAGAATGGTGCCCATACGCCTGCACCGCATGGCCACCTTGCTTGCCGCTGCTGAGAGTTGATTCTACAATAAAATAAAATAAAAATGAAAAGAGGAATAGCCTTGGAGGTCAATCATCACCCCGAAAGTGGATAGTAGACATCACATAGTATATGTGTACCAAATTTCAGGTCAATAGGTCAAATGGTTTGCAAGCTACAGGTGATTTAAAATCCTGGACAGACAAATGAACAGCCACAGTAGCGTATTATACAGTATATAAAGATATATGTATATGTATGTGTGTGTTTGTGTATAAACTGCTCAAAAAAATTAAAGGAAAACATTGAAAACACATCAGATCTCAATGGGAAAAAAACCATGCTGGATATCTATACTGATATAAGCCTGGGTAATGTGTTAGGAATGAAAGAATGCCACATCGTTTGATGGAAATGAAAATTATCAACCTACAGAAGGCTGAATTGAAAGACACCACGAGGGGGCCTCTCAACGGTTTCAATTCCTTCATCCTCCAGGAACTGTCTGCATACTCTCGCCACAAGAGGTCAGGCATTGTTGTACACCAGGAGGAACCCAGGACCCACAGCACCAGAATAGGGTCTGACAGTGGGTCCAAGGATTTCTTCCCGATACCTAATGGCAGTTAAGGTGCCATTGTCTAGCCTGTAGAGGTCTGTGTGTCCCTCCATGGATATACCTGCCCAGACCATCACTGACCCACCACCAGACCAGTCATGCTGAATGATGTTACATGCAGCATAACATTCTCCACGGCTTCTCCAGACCCTTTCACATCTGTCACATGTGCTCAGGGTGAACCTGCTCTCAGCTGTGAAAAGCACTGGGCACCAGTGGTGAAACTGCCAATTCTGGTATTCTTTGGCAAATGCCAATCGAGCTTCACGGTGCCAGGCAGTGAGCACAAGGCCCACTAGAAGAAATCGGGCATCTCAGGCCACCCTCATGAAGTTTGTTTTTGATTGTTTGGTCAGAGACATTCACACCAGTGGCCTGCTGGAGGTCATTTTTTAGGGCTCTGGCAGTGCTTATCCTATTCCTCGTCGCCCAAAGGAGCAGATACCGGTCCTGCTGATGGGTTAAGGACCTTCTACGGCCCTGTTAAGCTCTCCTAGATTAACTGCCTGTCTCCTGGAATCTCCTCCATGCCTTTGAGACTGTGCTGGTAGACGCAGCAAACCTTCTGGCAACGACACATATGGATATACCATCCTGGAGTATTTGGACTACCTGTGCAACCTCTGTAGTGTCCAGGTATCACCTCATGCTACCAGTAGTGACACTGCCCATAGCCAAATGCAAAACTAGTGAATGAAAAATGTCAGTGGCTTCCACCTGTTAAACCTGTGTGTGTGTGTGTATATGTGTGTATACATACTATATACAGTATAAATAATGTGTGTGTGTGTGTGCATATATATATATATATATATATATATATATATATATATATATATATATATATGTATGTATGTATGTGTGTGTACGTGTGTGTCTATATACACACACGGATTCATCCAATATCAGGCTTCCGCTAGTGACCGCAATACAGTTTGAACCTACCATAGGTGATCCTTCCAGGTGCTGGAATAGACGACAACATCATCTAAGTAAGGCAGCATTATATGAATTATGAGGACAGAGCACTTTATCCACCAGATGTTGGAAGGTCGCTGGTGCCCCATGTAATCTGATAGGAAGGCCAGTGTCTGCTAGGGATGCTAAACACTATATTTTCCTTCGCAGAGTCCATTAAGGGAACCTGCCAATACCCTTTTGTCATATCCAGTGCAGTCAAAAATTTGACTTGTCCTAGCCACTCAAGTAGGTCGTCCACTCGCTTATGCATCTGTTATGCATCGAATTGGGAGACTTGGTTAAGCCAACAGAAGTTGTTGCAAAACCTCCAACTTCTGTCAAGCTTTCCGACCAATATGGTAGGACTGGACCAGGGACTATAACTTTTCTCTATTACACCTAGATCCAGCATTCATTTGAACTCCAACTCCATTTCTGCCTTTTTTGCCTCAGGAAGACAATATGGGCGTTCTCGGACTACTACCCGGGTTTTTTTCACAATGTCATGCGCATCCAGGGAGGTTCGTCCGGGTTGTTCACTTACTACCTCTGGGACAGACAGTATAACTGCTTTGAGGTGCTGTTATCGTAGGTGAGTCAGATTATCACCAAAGTTAAGGGTTAATTTGTGAGAGTGGTAATTTGTAAGAGTGAGCGGGGCTGTCTGGAGGAGGGATCGAGTTCCCTTTCCTTCCATGGTTTCAGCAAATTCAAGTGGTAAATCCACTTGCTGGGTTAGCAATTTGGCGACCAGCCCTTTCCTCTCCTTAACTTCATATGGGCCTTGCCAATGCACCATTAATTTGAAATGTGAGGTAGGAAATAAAACCATGACGTGATCTCCCAGGCAGAACTCCCAAAGAAACATACCACGGTTATAACAACAGACCTGGGCTGCTTACGCCTTATCCATGTGAGACTTTAGAATGGGTCTTAATTTGGCAAATCTATTGTGCAATTGTGCAATATACTCAAGTATATTTGTAGAAGGGAGTGTCTCCTCCTACCAACCCTCTTTTAAGATATCCAATACACAATACCTCAGGGTTGTTGTCCATATAATAATTCAAAGGGTAAGAACTCCATAGAGGCTTAGGGGACCTCCCGATATGCGAAAAGGATGAGGGGGAGGAACTGATCTCAGTTCCTTCCATCCTCATTGACTACCTTGCACAGAATCTGTTTGAGAGTTTGATTAAACCTTTCTACTAGACCATCGGTTTGAGGATGATATACCAAGGTCTTTAAATGTTTCATTTTCATAATTTGGCCATCTCCCTGAACGTCTCAGAGGTAAAATGTGTCCCTTGATCCATCAGGATCTCTTTAGGGATGCCTACTCACACAAAGTTCCCTACCAATTCCCATGCAATAGCTTTTGATGTTGCTGAGTGCAACGGAACAGCTTCAGGACATCAGGTAGCATAATCTACCAGGACCATGATATATTTATATCCCCAGGCCGAGGACTCTAGAGGTCCCACCAGGTCAACCTCTGAAATGGGACGTCAATTAAGGGTAATGGAACTAGAGGAGCATGGTCCCTCCTAGGAATCGGCCACAATTGACATTCTGGACAGGTCATGCAAAAACAGCAGACCTCCTCATTAAATTCTGGGCCAAAAAAATCGGAGCTTAATTCGCTCTAGTATTTTCTTGGGGCCCAGATGGGCTCCCATGAGGTGGGTATGAGCTAGTTTACAGACTTGACCGTAATAGGTCCGTAATACTAATAACAGTGACTGCACCTCCCCCTTGTGTTCTGCCACCTGATATTAAAGGTATTTATTTAATACAAAGTGGGGACCCTGTGGTATAGGTTGTATTGTGAGTTGGCCATCTATCAGAACAACTGCATTCTTTGCAAACTTAAGGGAGTCAATCATTCCACTGCTCCCTTTTAAATGAAGCTGGCGTCTGCCTAAATTGAAGCTGCAGATGTGTGAGAGGGTTGGATTTGACCTCAAGGTGTGTGGTTTCATCAACCAAACTCCATCTATCTTCCGGCTGGGTACACGGCGTGGAGGTAACTGAGGACGCTGGCTCTGCGTCTATGACTAGACCTAGTGTTTGAGTGAGAGTAGCAAGTGTTATGTCACGATTAATATCCGATCAATCTCTGCCTAGTATCATGGGGAATGGAAGATTTTTTAACACCTCTACTACCAAATTATTTAAAACGCCATTGTTGCAGATTTATAGTACTGGAAATCCCCATTAATACAGGTTAGACGGGTCTTAAATTTTATCAATTGTTGCAGCAACACTAAATGGTGAGTAACAATAGATATGTTACTGCCCGAGTCAAATAAAGAGGTGATCTTATGACCATTAACCAACGCCTCTCCCGAGTGTGAAAAGGCCAGAGGAGTAGCGAGCGCACACTGCCCCCCCCTCCGTATCACTCTGCAGAACCCTTTGTCACCTTGCTGAGCCCTTCGCCGTGCATAAGGTTCCACCAGAGCATGCCTCGCATTGTAGCAACAGGACTCAATCTTAGGAACACAAGCTCGTCCAGGTTCACACGAGTTCAATTCTGGATCTTCCATGCAGGGAGAACATATAGATATATGTTCTCTCTTTCCACTAGGGAGAACATATAGATATGTCCCCAGGCTGGCTGGGCGATTTTATTGGGCAGAGCATGGAGCAGCAAGGCACATGCTACCTGCTCCACTATTTGGAAGGTAGTATTTCCCATAATAAGTCCCCAATGCGTTCCCAGCCGAACCTGGCACTATCCCGTAGGTCCCCTTTCTACATGCCCAGGTGCCTTTAGAAGGTTGGTGGGCTGCTTCCACCAGCAGCTAAAGTTACTTCAGTACACATGTAGTTTGTCAGCATGCCTGTGTTGATCAAACAGAAGAAGCTCTGCAGTCTACTTGTGACTTTACGCTGTAGGAAGATAAGTAAATAAATCAAGGTAAATAACATTCGATCTGTCATTTATATAAATAACATATACAGTAAATGTTTTTATATAAAGACCATCTCAAAACATAATATCAAACTGGACTTTTCACGATACCTTGGCAAGCTCTGCAAGCTGTGCAGTTTCGTTGAAGGACAGGTGTTGGGCAGACTGACTGGCAGGATGACGCCGGACCTCTTGCTGCATCCAAACGGTGCAATCTTCTGTTCTTTCTCTGATGTAGAACCCTCATCCTCATCTGAGTTCACCTCTGTTATAATTCATCTTTATTTGAAAACAGCAGTGTCAGATCGGGGGGGAGTGTGAATGCGACTGAGAGAATAAAACTGAATAAAAAAAAAAAAAAACGCTAACCTTTACAAGTAGCATAAATTTATACCAGCTGTTACAGACTCAAATTAAATTTATGTTCTTATTGTATAATAGTAACAATAAGAGCAGCTCACTACTCAAAATGTTTATTTTGTGATGCGGCAAGGCTCGAACCCATGACCTGTTGGTTATGAGTCAGCAGTTCTTACTGCTGTACTACCAAAGCAGTCATGACAGTGACATACACTAACCCAATTTCTTTTTCTTCGTTTATAGTCTTGAATAAAAGCGCACTTGTGTTGTTATACTTGTACTTTTTGAGAAATTTATATTTGGACTTCAGTCTTCACACATTATATACTTCATATCAAAATTTTGTTTTTAGTACTAAAACATGAAAAAAGTTTGTCTTTTAGGTATGTTTTCAACATTTTGTCATGCTACACTTACATAGATCTTTGTAGACTGGGAACATACATGAAATGCATGTGTTCCAAATAACGTATATTATTTACACTATACAGCTCCCAGATAAACAAGGCTTGAGCTGGGAGAGCTTTTTTCCGTTTTTACGGTGGTGGGAGGATGGGATAGTAGGCTGAGAGGTGCAAACAGATTTAAGGTGGGCCGGGTTTGTTAATTTTTTCATAGGCTTTGGTAATTCTAGTCTTAAAAGACTGAGTCCCGGCCATCCTAACGGCTCACTCTCCTGTCCGCTCTCCCTCAGATTGCGGCTGCACCAGTCACTGCTTCCAAGCTGGCTTGATGAAGAAGACTTTGTGTTCTTTTGCCCTAGAGAGGGGAACTGGACCGCCACATTTGTCAGTTGCAACCTGTGTGCTTATCTGCTCATTATAAACTCCTTTAGAATAAAAGTCTTGTCTTTGTATGTATATATACAGTATATATATATAGTTTCTCCCGGCCATATTCCACAATACTCCCCCCTCAGTGAAGAGCCATGGTTCAAAGTGTCCAGCCCCGCGAGGGAGGAGTTTCTGGTCGGACATTGGCAATTCCGTGAAAAGTATTCCCTGGAGAACCTAGGGGGTACATCATAACAGTGAGACACTTTATCCCCCGTTCTCCATTCATAACAGTGCCTCTGTCCTCCTGGTATTGTCCTTCTGCGATGCTGGAAACAGTCTGGAAAGGGAGGCTCCACCCCTTTTCCCGCTGATGAGGCATCCTCAGCCGCCTCTGCACTTTCAGCTCACTTCTCTAATCTATCAGGAGACCCCTGTTTCTTTTTTGGGATCTCCTTTTTAATCTGGGGCTTGTCCATAGTCTGAATCTCTCTATGTGTAGAAGAGAGCCTCTTTACTGTCTGTACCCCTTTCGTCTTGTAAATAACCGACTCCGCTGTCTTTAGGATCGCTTCATTCCGGGAGACGGCACTATTCAGCTGCTCCGGCTTGATAGATCCTTCCAACGGACAATCGGTCATTATACCACAATCTTTTGTAGAGCTCGCAGCTACTTGGCACCTGCTATTTATTAAACGTGGGCCCGTGTCACTCTGTGTCCCTTTTTCCTGTACGGTACCGGTAATATTCACCTGTACCGCCAAATCAATTAATACGGGAGCCTCCCAAACCAATCACCGCAGGTATGCATCTACCTTTCTTAAAGCCGCTTCGGCCATCGCTCCCAGTTCTTTGATGATCTTCTTGATCGCCGACAGCATCTTTAAAAAACTACGTACGGGCTTGAGTAATTTCTGGAGTTCCCGCACGTCCACAATGTTATTTAATTCAGCCGGAGGTAGGCTCAGGCAATCACTAGCCTTACCTTCCGGCTGGGAGCCAATGAGCACATGCTCTGTTGGGCTGCACACAGGCTTCTGGGAAATGGAGTTCTTTTTTCAGAAGACCGGGTCGCCATCTTTGGCTGACTGAGATCCGCCTGTATTAATTTGTTGGCAGACCGATCAGTCATTTCCCGGCCCTCCTTACCTTTTCATGGGGTGAGGGGTACTTTGCTCGCCTCCCCCTTCCCCTTCGGAAAGTCCAAATCCGTTTTTTTCTTGGGCGAAGCTGAAAGCAGTAGGATGTGGACCTCCTCCTTCCCCCAATCCTTTGGGGTGGGTCACGTGTCCCTCGCCGGCACCCGACATGCAGAAGTCCTTCGTTTTGCTCGTCTGCCCAAACAAGAGCGCACCACTGTCTTCGGGATTTTCTCCTGCCTCCCGCAGAGCCTCTGGATGATGTTCTCTGAGGTATGTGCATGGTACAAAATGAGTTATTTTAAAAATATTATCTATGATACCCCCGGCACATACCTCATTGTAGTCTTCTTCATCCCGAGGCCTCTCCCGATCTGTATAGCTGCTCTGTAGCTCATCCCAAGTGTCGGCCATGACGAACATGGAACCTCCGCTGGTGTTGTTGCTCTGCTTTGCCTTCCTCTTCTCCATGATGGATTTGGAAAAACGGGGTTGTGGCGATTTTTCTCTGCGTGTCGTGACGCTGTCTTCTTGGGGTTTCTGTCCACAGAAATTTGTTCAGGTCCTCTGCCAAAACGATGGCCATAGTATCCTGCTGACTACACCACTGTGACAGACAGGGGGCGCTGTCGTCACCTTGAACCCTCAGATCACACGCCAGACACCAGATAAAAGTCCAAGAAATTATTTTATTTGGACAATAATGTGCACCAGCACCTCCGCCACCACTATACTTATAAATAATACAATCATCAATAAATCACAATCAATAATTCCTCCACACCTCCCAGCAGCTCAGTCACCCTTCCTCCCAACTCGGCTCAACTGCTGGGATCTCCCACAGTCCTTTCATACTTCTTGACCCGGAAGTGTTTCTGTCCCGCAGTCCATGTGACTTTATAACACTTCCAGGTCGGGTAAAACTCCTTTTCTTCAGCCCAGAAGTACGTCATTTCCTGTGTCGCTGTGACTAGGATGTACTTCTGGGTTATAGGGAAAATACAAGTCTTTGGGCCTCCCTGCGGCGTCCGCTGGTGGCCCCCACAGTATCCAGCAGGGCTGTGAATAAAGACTCCAATGTCCATGATGCCCTGCCGGCATTCGGGGCACCTCCATATTGCAGGGAGGGCTCCATCTGACGGCTTGGGGGTATTGGCCGGGAGAAACTGCCGGCCATATTCCATAATATATATATATATATATATATATATATATATATATATATATATATATATATATATATATATATATATATATATATATATATATATTGTAAAAGGGAGCACACAGAAACAATATTAAGGGTTGGGGGAAACCATCCCGTATAGTATCACTCTTTCTCTTGTTCTTTTCGGTCAGTATAAACAGCCTAGCTGCATACATTAGTACAGACAACATGTTGGTGGCAAGATGGCGTATTTGTAGAGGCGGGGACGGTGAAAGGGATGTTGGGAACACCAGGGAATCCTGGGAGCAAGGTGATGTCATCGGGGAGGGACGACATATTCGAATATTATTTACCTATTTACCTTTATTTATTTACTTACTTCCTACAGCCTAAAGTCACAAGTAAAGTGCAGAGCTTCCCATATACATATGCAAAGTACAGCGATGGCAAAAATGCGATGTGCATTCTTGCTCCGATGTTGAAGGGTCGTCATGATCTGAGTTTACCTCTGTTATAGCATGTCTATTTGAAAACAACAGTGTCTCGTCCGTTATAGGAGATGGACGTCTGAAGCAGAGCTCCGCTAGCAGCGGCTTTATTTTCCCACATATTTCATATTATTTAGAGGTATCCTGTATTTAACCCGACCAAGGAACTTCCACTACAATATACAAGCATGAGTAATAAGAAGAAAAGTCAGAAAGAACCGGAAAAGAAACTTAAAGCTGCATCAAAGTCTGGACAGACTTCCAGCCCGAGTGCAAGGTATGGCCTCTCCAAGACTGACCTGGAACAGGCAGACGAATGCGCAGATTTCCTGGGACCCCGCTCCATTGTATCATCTCCAGTCGAGAGTGAAAATGGGAGCGAAGGTGCAAGTGATACAGGTCGCGATGGATCGCCGATTTCTGAGGATCATTCGAGACTAGAAAAGGCCCTGCAGAATGTGCTCTCATCTACTCATCGCGAGCCCTCTGTTACAGCACCTGCTGTAACAGGAGCTGTATTTCCACTCGCGGAGCACGAAATCCGAAACGAACTGTCTGAACTGAAAACTGAACTGAAAGAGATGATCACTACACTGGCCACTGCCATAAATGAGCTTAAGAAGGATAACAAGAATGAGCTTAAGAATGAGCTTAAGAAGGATAACAAAGACCGGGAAACGCGTCTATTTCAATGTGTTGACGTGAACTTTAAAGGCATGTTGGAGAAATTAGAGGAACACATCAAAGAAAATAGATCCAAACTGAAAATGCTTGCCGACCAGATTAATGATGTTACAGATCAGCTGGATGACGTTAAGCAGGCATTCACGGCTCGAGTTGAAACAGCAAAATAATTGGCGTCTAACGGCGATGAAAAAGCTACAGCTGCGAATTCCGAATGCAGAAAACTCGGAGATAGACTTGCGGCCCTGGAAGATGGGTGCAGAAGAAACAATATAAGAATTGAGGGTATACCTGAGAAACGAGAAAGCTCAAACCCAGTGAAATTTGCAGTAGAATTACTCTCTAAAATAATTGGAGATGATTTTAAACTCAACATTGAGATAGCAGCAGCTTATCACACATACAGATCAAGCACCTTTAAACCTAGGTCTTTTATTGTTCGCTTCGAGCGATCACGATGTAAGCTTGATGTGATGGCACTTCTGAGACACAAGCAAGAGATTATATTTGAAAATAATCTTATTCGTATTTTCCCCGACTTCTCACCATTAACAGCTGCAAAACGCGCAGCCTACTTTAACATTAAAAAGTTGCTACAGAAAGCCGATATCAAATACAGCCTCTTGTATCCCGCCACACTGAAAGTAGAAGTTCAAGACCAATATTATGTATTTCCAAGCAAGGAGGAAGCTGAAAAGGAACTAAAGAAGCTGTTTCCGACACTTTTTTGAAAGTTAATAAGGAGCCGTATTCTGTCAAGACATGAGAAGGACCTATCATCTGCCTGTCGGATCCATTTTTAAAGAGACTGGTATTATAATTATACATCCTTTTCTTTACTTGGACATTATATGTTTATGTCTTAATTACAGTTATAGACGTGAGTGTGGAAGTGTGGAAGTAATTAAAGTAGGGTTGTTTTTTTTTTTTTTTACTTCCTTAAAGTAGACTGTTTAACATCAAACTCTTGGTTTATTGCTGTTTCTACTATTACATTATACTATTACATTAGGATTTACTATGTTTATCCTAGACTACTTTTTAAAATCATTCCCACGGTTCTTTCTTTTATTATCTTAATATCTTAATATCTTGAAATTGCTGAAGATTATTTTAAGCTTAAAGACTGTTAATGATTATATTTTCGGCAAGTAGTATTTAGAATTCACCTGCAATAGATATCTCTTTGTTTTAATTCTGTAACGCCGCTGCAGGGTGTGGTTTGTTTTGTTTTGGACGTGCTCTGTCTCTTTGTATGTCAGAGGACTGGGACATCACGAAGTGGGATCAAGCCTCAAGTGGGGAGGCAAAATGGGGGGGTGGGGGGATAAAGGGGGGAGAGAAGGAGAGCAGGCTATATCTAATCTATTCTTCTAATCCTTATAACTATAAATATCAATGCAACAATAGGCTAAAATGCAATAACTCATGGGGAATTTTGAAATTAAGATTCAAACTGCCTCACTACCAGTTAAGACTATAAAATGACTCACGTCTCCATGATGGGACAGTTAACTTTGTGAGCTGGAATCTTAAAGGCCTGAATCACGAATTAAAGAAAAAAAAAAGTATGCTCTCACCTAACAGGCTTAAACGCTAAAATAGTATTTTTACAGGAGACCCACTTACTAAGCAAGGATCAGTTCAGACTACAAAAAGACTGGACTGGCCAAATGTTCCATTCTAGCTTTATAAAGAAAACTAGATGGGTGGGAATTCTCATACACAGAACAGTTCCATTTGTAGCATCAGATGTAGTATCTGACCCTGAAGGGAGATATGTGATGGTCATGGGCAACTTATTTAACAGTAAAATGATTTTAATAAATATTTATGCACCCAATGTCGATGATAAGGAATTCATGCAAAATCTATTTGCATCCATTCCCAATGTGAACACTCATAAAATTATAATGGCTGGAGACTTTCAATTCGTTTTAAATCCATTCTTAGATAGGACTCCTGTGACAGGGGGAACGACATCTAACACTGGAAAGACAATTACACAGTTTTTAAATGACCACAACTTATCAGACCCCTGGAGGTTTCTTAACCCAAACTCAAGAACATATTCGTTCTACTCACCAGTGCATTACAGTTGTGGCGAGCACCCTCTTCTACGCGGTGGTGTGCTGGGGAGGCAGCATTAAGAGGAAAGACGCCTCACGCCTGGACAAACTGGTGAGGAAGGCAGGCTCTATTGTTGGCATGGAGCTGGACAGTTTAACATCTGTGGCAGAGCGAAGGGCGCTCAGCAGGCTCCTATCAATTATGGAGAATCCACTGCATCCACTAAATAGTATCATCTCCAGACAGAAGAGCAGCTTCAGCGACAGACTGCTGTCACTGTCCTGCTCCACTGACAGATTGAGGAGATCGTTCCTCCCCCAAACTATGCGACTCTTCAATTCCACCCGGGGGGGGTAAACGTTAACATTTAACATTATACAAAGTTATTGTCTTTTTTTCACCTGCATTATTATCATTCTTTAATTTAATATTATTTATTGTATCAGTATGCTGCTGCTGGAAAATGTGAATTTCCCATTGGGATTAATAAAGTATCTATCTATCTATCTATAGCTACTCAAGAATTGATTATTTTTTTATAGATAATAAATTCCTGCCTATGATTAAATCGTGCAAATACGACACAATTCTTATCTCCGACCATGCCCCTCTAGTCTTGGAGCTAAAATCATTAAGCCCCTCACACTCGCCTCGCAGATGGCGTCTTAACCCTCTTCTATTGGCAGTTGAGAACTGCACAGAATTTATATCCAAACAAATCAGCTTCTTCCTAGAGACAAACACGCCCACAGAGGTTTCTGCAGGAACACTCTGGGAAACTCTAAAGGCCTTCTTAAGAGGACAGATTATTTCATATCTTTCCCACAGAAATAAATTAGAAACCAAGAAAGTGTCAGAGCTAAGAAGCGAAATTACTAGAATAGATGAAGAACAAGCCAGGTGTCCAAGTGAAGCTCTTCACAGGAAAAGGCACGCCCTGCATACAGAACTTAGCATCTTAACAACTAAAGAAACTGAACAACTTATTTATAAGTCAAGTCATCATTACCATGAACACGGAGAAAAAGCTAATAAGCTTTTAGCTCAACAAATTCACAAACAAGAAGTTCGCAATGCAATACCAGTAATCACCAACACGAATGGAGAAGAAATCATTGACCATAAAAGTATAATGCACGCATTTAGAGATTATCATAAATCCTTATATTCTACTGAGTTCAAAGAAGACAACACACAATCTAATGCATTTCTGGATACATTACAGACACCACAAATAGATGCTTTAAGTGCTGAGGAACTGGATAAACCTCTGACGCTAACAGAATTACTAGATGCTATAAAGTCACTTCAAAGCGGGAAATCAGCAGGCCATGATGGTTACCCTGTAGAATTTTATAAGAAATTCTCCACTCAGCTAGCTCCCCTGGACACCCTACCTTTTACCATAGCAGATCAGTTTAAATACCTAGGGGTAAATATCACAAGTAAACATAAAGCTCTTTATCAACAACATTTTGCCGTCTGTATGTAAAAAATTAAGCAAAACTTGCATAGATGGTCAACCCTTCATCTCACTCTAGCCAGAAGAATTAACGTTGTTAAGATGAATATCCTTCCTAAACTTCTTTTTTTATTTCAAAACATTCCAATATATATCAATAAATAATTTTTTAAGCAATTAGATTCAACAATAACCTCATTCATTTGGAACTCAAAACACCCACGTATCCAAAGAGCGACCATACAAAGACCTCAGGCAGAAGGTGGCATGGCTTTACCTAATTTTCAGTTTTATTACTGGGCAGCAAACATACAAGCCATAAAAACCTGGACACAAAAAAATGAACACACACAGGCTTGGCTTGCAATAGAAGTAAAATCCTGTAGTACTTCTTTATATTCCCTGCTCTGCGCTCCAATAAATGCAAGTTATCGCAAATATACTATTAACCCAATTGTGCTTTACTCACTCAGAATACGGAACCAACTTAGAAAGCATTTTAAGATGGAAAATCTTTTATCTGAGGCACCTCTGCAAGAGACCTCTTTCAACCCTCGCAAACATGTGCAGTGTTTAATACCTGGAAAAGTTTTGGGATTAAAATGCTCAGAGATCTATTTATAGACAACATATTTGCATCTTTTGAACAATTACGTTCCAAATTCAACCTCCCAGCTACACATTTCTTTCACTATCTTCAAATTAGAAATTTTGTTATACAGAAACTGCCCGATTTTCCTAACCTCATACCCTCTACCATGCTGGAAAAAATACTGCTCAATTTCGAGGAATTAAACACCATTTCGGCATTATATAAAATCTTATTAGAATCCCTACCTTTCAAAGACCCAAGAGAACATTGGGAAGAAGATCTCTTAATCAATATATCAGAAAAGGAGTGGAAGGTAGCAAAGCAGAGAATTCATTCGAGCTCCATATGCGCAAAGCATAGAATTATTCAACTAAAAATTATATATCAAGCTCATCTGTCTCACTTAAAACTGTCCAAAATGTTTCCAGGGCAAGATCCAACCTGCGAACGCTGCAACCAAGCTCCTGCCTCACCGGGTCACATGTTTTGGGCCTGCACCAAACTAACATCATTTTGGACCAAAATTTTTAAGTGCCTTTCAGACAGCCTTAGGGACACAATCCCTCCTAACCCATTAACAGCTGTGTTCGGTGTTCTTCCAGACGGGCTTGAAGTGGAGACGGACAAGCAAACGGTGATTGCATTCACTACACTTTTGGCACGCAGACTTATTTTGTTAAATTGGAAGAATCCTAACTCTCCTCTGATAAGTCAGTGGGAAACCGATGTTTTATATTATTTGAAATTGGAAAAAATCAAATTCTCAGTTAGAGGATCTGTACAGAATTTTTTTAAAACCTGGCAGGATCTAATCAATATTATTTTAGAATAAGAGAAATAACTATTACCGCATTTATTTTCCTTCTCCATTTTTTATTTACCTATATATATATATATATATATTTCTTCCTTTCTTTTGTTTATTGTTGCCTTATTAAAAAGCCCTAAGCAATTCTCCTTTGGCTAAGCTCTCCTTCTCAGGGGTGGGGTTTGATTTGTCTTCAAATTTTTTTTTGTTATAAATTGATCTATTTCAATGGAATGATTAGAATAAAAATAATAAATAAAATGAAAAAAAATGAAAACAGCAGTGTCAAATCCGGGCGGGGGGGGGGGGGGGGGGGGGGGTCGGGGGGTTGGAATATTTGGGCTTGGGAACGCGGCTAAGATAATAAAACTGAATAATAAAAAAATAAACCAAAGCTAACCTTTACAAGTATCATAAATTACACCAGTTGTTACAGACTAAAATCAAATGTATGTTTTTATTCTAAAATAGTAAGAATAAGAGCAGTTCACTTCTCAAAACTGAGGCGTGCAGGATCGAACTCGTAACCTTTTGATAACCAGACAGGAGTTGATACCGTTGCACCACGAAGGCAGTTGTAGTAAATGCGTGTCAATGTTGCATGCTAATGCAGCTTTTTTTTCTGCAGTTATATTTTTGAATAAAAGCGCACTTGTACTGTTAAATTTGTACCCTTTGTGAAAGCGTTTCTTTGATATTTGGACTTCATACATTATATAGTTTATGCCTACATTTTGTCATTTACTACTAGAATATTAAAAATGTTTCTGTTTTAAAAATGTGTTTACACAGATTACTGTGGAAATGGAACACATATGAAATGTGTGTGTTCCAAATAACAATCTATTATTTCCACTCTAAAACTCCACTTCACTCCCAGATAATCAATCAAGGCATGAGCTGGGAGAAGTTTGTGCACGTTCTAAGTCGGTGGGGGGATGGAAGAGCCGGCTGCTTGCAGCTTGTCTTTATCGGCACATTTAGAGGACAAAAGATGCTGGCGGAGAGGTGCGAACGGATTTAAGAAGCGATTTAAGGTGGGACAGATCTACGAGTTTTGTCGTAGGCTCTGGTAATTCAAGTGTTAACCTGAAGGAGCAATTCTTGGGATTAATGCACAGACTGGCTCTCACTAGCATTAGAAGAACGGTATAAACCTGCAGAACATGTTCCTCCCCCGTGCCGGAAAAAATTACCATGTCATCCAGGTAGGCAACACAATAGGCATTGTGAGGCTTCAGCACTCTATCTACCAGACGCTGGAAAGTCACAGGTGCCCCGTGCAATCCAAATGGGAGGACCTTGTACTGCCAGTGTCCACTCAGGGTCCTAAACGTGTTTCTCTTTTCCGCGGCTGCCATTAAAGGAATTTGCCAATACCCCTTCGTCATATCCAAAGTAGTCAAATATCGTGCATTCCCCAGCCGCTCAAGGAGTTCATCAACCCGGGGCATGGGGTAGGCATCGAACTTGGAGACCTGATTGAGACGGTGGAAGTTGTTGCAGAACCTCCACGTACCGTCGGGTTTGGAAACAAAGACAATGGGACAGGACCAAGGGCTGTGACTCTCCTCAATAATGCCCATGTCCAACATGTGTTGGATTTCCAATTGAACCTTAGCACATTTTGCCTCCGGGAGGCGGTAGCAGTGTTCCCTGACGACCACCCCATGGTCTGTAACTATGTCGTGCTGAATCAGCGAAGTACAGCCGGGTGCCTCACTGACCACTTCCGGAATGGACAGAATTGCAGACTCTAACTCCTGTCTTTGGTGGGCTGTCAGATTGGAGCCAAGGTCAAGTTTGGAAGTTGACATGAAAAGGGAGTGGGTCTGGCCGGAGTGTGGGTTTTCTTCCCTCTCCTTCCACTGCTTCAAAAGATTGATATATATATGTGTGTAATATTTGTGTTTGCATTGTTGCCTTGCTGCTTTACATTATGAACCCTCTTCCAGGAAAACATTTATTGCATGATACAGACTTGAGCAAAAAATTGATAGTGACTTTGATCCAAAACAATGGTAGAAGTTACAAGGGGACAAATACCCAGTCCTGGCTAGGCTAGTTATAAAACATTTAGCATGCCCAGCCACTGATGTCCCTTGTGAACGTTTATCTGTAAAAAAAAAAGAGAGAATCCTTTGAGCTGACTAGTTTAAATAAATAAGTATGCTTAAGCAACTGATTGAATAAATAGAAAATAAATATCTTTTTTTTCTTCATATCATTTTAAAAACAGCATTATTGACAGAACCAATCAAAGTGCTAGACTAATTTGCATTGTGATGTAGCTCAAAAAAAATTACTTTGAGCTGTTAAATTACACAAAACTTTCAGTAATCTAATGAGAACAATTTAATATACCTAGGTAAGTGGTTATTGAAACTGTTTTGTATTAAGTTTTGTGTTTTGTATGAAGCAATCGCAAAGCTATTTCTGCTTTAAAGAAAATATAGGAAAATACAGTATGTTAAATTTCAAATAATATGCAGTAACGGATACATGTAGGTAAGATGTCAGATATATATGCTGCAGACAGGAAGAGATGGGGAGCTTGTGGAAGTTGGGGTGTCAAATCGATCACCTCGTTTACTGCTGATGTCCAAAAAAAAGTACAGAAATGAGCTTGCAACAGAAAATATGCACAAAATCTTCCTTTTAAAGCTCAGTGGCTTCTCTAAATTCTCATCTCTGTCAAGCAAATCTGGTTCTGGAAGGTTGCTCGTGCGGACTCTGTGAGTCCTTGGATTTAAATTGTCCTAACCAGAAAAGATTTGGTTTTGTTGATTGGGGCGTGGCTGGGGTTCCCTCCTTCTGCTTCCCAGAGCTACGGAGAAGAAAAAAGATGGTATTGTTACTGTTGATTAATGACATGATAAAATAATAATATGATTAAATAAAAATATTTCAGTTTCAGGAATCATGTATCGACAATCTGGATAGACCTTTAAACATTCAAAGTGGGGGCCTACAGGTAGAGATTCATATCCACCAGGATTCCATTATTAAAGAAAAAAAATCTTAGGCCATTAATGCCTAGTATGTTCATGGAAGGTAAAGAAGACAACCTTTGTGCCGGTGTCTGCGCTGTTACTACATCGTCTTTTCTACTTAGAGTCCTAACCCACCTACCTTGGGAAAAGTATATTTAAATTTGCTTAAAAAATGGACAAAATCACATTTAATTGTATGTGGAAATGTCCTAAACATTTAAAACATGACAAGCATATTTCTGTTTAATCAATCATGATGATCCACAGCCTACCTTTGGGGTGTTCAGTACACATGAGTGGTTACTTTACATCCCATCCTCTGATATATATATATATATATATTTTTGCAATTATGATGGGTGCAAATCAGAGTTGCATACATTATATACCGGATTGATTTGTAATTCATTATTTGTCATGCACGTTATAAAGCAATAAGGTATTGTATGTTGTACTGTGTGGAAGGCAACAATAGTCTTGTTTGGGTCTAGTCTAGGTAGTGCTATTTTTTCTTATACACTTTGAATAACAACAGTCTGAATCAACAACATAAAACAATATTAGTTTCAGTTATATAAGAGTGTTATATTATTCCAAAGTAATGGGTCTTTGGTATTGCTATAAATATTGATGCCAATGTGGCATCTTTTATTTTGGCATGATAATTGTTCCAGAGTCTGCATTAATTTTATTTATCATTCTAATTTTACAAAGGCCTTCACTTTGTAATTGTAGTTAATGGAACCAAGTATAACCATTAATACATTCTGTGGGGTTAAAGGGCTCTATGCTATTTTTTTACTTTAAATGTCAAAAGGAAGATATTAAAATAGATCCGTTTTAAGTGGAAATCAGTGCAGAGGTTTAAGAACTGGAGTCATAAAGTTTGTTATAAGTTTATGATATTTACTGAAGTATTTTGAATTACCTGAAGGGAAATACTGTAATTAATTGAGCAGTCTTTCAGTAAGGTAGAACAGTAATCAGATATGCTTGATAACAAACCTAGATAATTCTTTCTGTTTTTAGAGTGTATGCATCTCCTAGTTCAGAGGTACAAGTGGATAGAGATTTTGTGCAATGACTTTCATGGTTAAGAGTAGCAAAGGCTGAAGACAAAACTAGTAGAAGGTTATATTATAATACTTTTCAACATTGGAACATTGGTAATCAGTGTTTCATAGAAAAAAATAGGGAGAATGTACACATGATTGACAAAGGTAAAGATGAATTGTGGGACAAATTGTACAATGGCCACCTTTTATAACTTGGTGAATGTATTTAAAATAAATTAACACAGAATCAGGTACATAAGTTCCTAGGTTTTAAATGCTGATTTCTGATTTTGTTTACATTAAAATCGTCTAGCACCCTTGGATTTGTTACAGAATAATTTGTTCCTTTCTTCTATTTATAAATGTAAATAATATATGTACATTTAAACATATTAAGTCAACCTATTTATTACTAATGTGTTTAATATAATTGGATTTTTATTATTTAATTGCTTAAGTCTATTATAAAGTCTGAGTTTGTATTATGCACAGCAGAGTCATTAAATTAACAATGAACTATTATTCCTTTCTGAGAAAAATTATGTTGCATTAATTCAAAAACAATATTGTTAATGGTTGCTTAATTTTCTTGCTTTGCAATTACTTTAAAAGTATGTATCATTTTGTCATATTTCAAACAAAATAGTATACATCATTATGTTTCATTCAGTTTTTCATCTTTGAACTGCTTATATTTTAATATATAAATATTGATATTTACAATACAAAGTAGAGCAGTACACATGTAACAGTCTCATTAGAAATGTTACCTACTGGAAATACAAACTTTGGGGCAGCCAATACAGCAACTGCTTTACTAGAAAATTAAGCCTAGTCTCATACTGGCCTTATGTGATCAAACATAACAATTTGCGAAGTAAGCTTACTGCACCAATTAAAAAATACACAAACAATTCTAAGATTTTGAATGAATTTGGTGTCAGAACAATAATATGAGGTTATGAAACAAGCAAAATTCAGAAAATCCCTGTTGTGAATACTAGTTAAGTTAAAGAACAGTTGGTGAACCAACTTTACGAATTATAACTGCGAGATCAGGATCCTTTAGAAACTAGCATCCCTCAAGCTTCACACTTAAAGCATATATTTGAAAGTAAAGAGCGCTTTTTGCAATCACAGCCAGCTGCTGCACCACCTACACCTTCACTATCAGATATACTTAAAACAAAAGAGTTTGATGAAATGCTACAAAGAATCCATGATCTTGAATTGTTTAAAGCACAAATACAAAAATTGCTTAACATAGCTGCTGATGCTCAAAGTGACAGAAAAGGTATGAGTCAGTTCATGCAGATGCAAACGGAGGGGCGGAATGTGACTGCTAAAGTTGCTAAAATGTTAGTCCAGCGAAAGAACAAGCAAGATATCTGTCTAGCACCATGTGCAGCAGTACCAATATTCAATGGCAACCCTCTGACATATATAACTTTTATAAGGGCATTTGATTACACTGTGGATAGTGTGTTTGAAAAAGATCAAGATAAATTACACTTTCTTGAACAGCATACTACAGGGCACACACAAGAGTTTGTTCAAAATTAAGGATTCCAATCACCTGATGAGGATTATCAGAAAGCAAGGATGTTACTTCAAAAGTATTATGGAAATGAATTGAAAATAGTGTTATTGTATGAAAGCTCCCATATCGGATAAGAATTAGACGGAGAGATACAGTCTACAATATTAAAGAAAATACCAGAAGACCAACATGAATTTCTGTATTTGATTAATTTCTTATATCAAGAGGCAGATATTATTCTGGATCCTTTACTTGGAGGCAACAAATACATATAGAAAAAAGAAAAGACTAACAAGGGAAAGTTTACCTGAAGAGTGGCCAGATAGGAAGCACTTTTACTATTGGTATTACTGAAGCTGCTGTAAGGGGATTCAACAAACCTTAGTCAAAGGGACTGCCACAGCCATTTGTGCATTTAAAAAACCTTATATGTTTTGCAACAACAAGCACATTCTTGCGGAATGTAGTAGAATTCAAGAATTGCAAAACAAAGAGCGAAGTGACTTTTTGAAATCTAAAAGTTTATGATTTCGATGTCTCAAACAGGGCCACATTGGTACTGTAAAGAAAAAATGAAATGTCATATATGTTCTCAGTAGCAACCAGACATCCTACATATCAAAAATAGAATGGAGTTATGCCCACTAAAGCTACATCCACCAGTAAGGAAACTGAAAAGGAAAAGGAGTCTGTGCACTTACTGGGACCAGAGAAAAATATGCACTATATGTGGTCCCCATTAAGGTAAACTCTAAGAAAAGTGAAATTTATGTGGAAACATATGCCTTTATAGACATTGGTAGTACAATAACAATTTGTACTGAAAGTCTTCAGAGATAAGTATACTTTCATGGAAGTAGAACTCAAGTATTCCTCACAACTATGAGTAAATGTGATACTGATTGAAGAATGCTAACTAAGATAACTTTTGATCAGATTTTCAAGTCTGTGAACTCAATGACAATGCATATATTGATTTGCCAAAAGTCTATACTATAGGTCACTATTCCCATGGGCAGAGAAAATATTTCACAACAGGAAGACATTGAGAAGTGGCCATATCTTAAGGAGGTACGCCTGCCTTTTATAGATTCTGAAGTTAATCTTTTAATAGGCATCAACAATCCCAAAGTCTTTGACTTGTGGCATATCATATCTAGCAGAAGGGATGGACCTCATGTTATGAAGAATGCATTTGGATGTAGATCATACAAGGAAATGGATGACCTCACAAAACACATTGGCAATCTGCCTAAACAATCAGTCAGTTGTGTGTCAATTAAAGAAATAGAAGAAATGTTGCACCAACAGTACAATTCAGATTTTCCAGAGTGGAGCTGTGAGCATAAAGAAATTTATGTGCATAATCTTAGAATCTGCAAGATTGGTAGGTGGTCATTACTGTTTAAATATGCCTTTAAAAGAAGAAACGCTTAAAATGCTAAAAATTACTGTACTATTGGACTCAAAAGAAAACTAAGCAAAAATTCAGGCTTCCACAAAGACTATAACGCTTTCATGAGAAACATAATAAAGAAGGGTTATGCTGTAACGACACCCAAAGAAAGCCTGAATCATAATAATGGCAGGGTGTGGTATATCTCACATTATGTTCTGTATGACCCAAAGAAAAATAAGATTTGAGTGGCATTTTATTACATATTACAGCCTCCTACCATGAAACTTCTCTTAATGAATAATTACTCAAAGGTCGTGATGTAAGCTAACACACTCATTGGCATACTTACAAGATTTAGGGAGGAACCAGTAGCTTTAATGGCAGACATTAAATCGATGTTCTATGACGAAAACGTCCCAGATAAAGACACCAATGTTCTTTGTTTTTTTATGGTTGCCTGAAAGTAATCTAAGTAAAGACTTGGAAGAATTTAAAATGACAGTACATCTGTTCGATGCTACTATAACAGCTGAAGATGGAAGCAGTTAACACTGCTCAATAATGTCCATGTAGATGACTGCTTATAGTCAGTTGCAACAGAAGAACAAGCAACAAATTTGACAAAAGAACTCCACACTATTACTTCAGAGGTGGATTTCTCCTGACCAAGTGGGTAAGTAATAGCAGAAGAGTCTTATTGTCTTTTCCTGAAGAAGACAGAGCGCTTGAACAAAATGATTTAGGCTTGAGAAATAGTTTGCTCCCAACAGAACATGCCCTGGGCATCCAGTGGTGCACTGAAACAGTTTCAAATATCAGATAAATTTACAAAATAAGCCTGCTGCAAGGTGTAGTATTTAATCAGTTTACGACCCCATTGGATTTGTAGCACCAGTTATACTGCCATCAAAACTTATCTTAAGAGACTTGTGCAAAGAAAAATGTCGATAGGATGATGAAGTGGAATTCAAGCATATTCAGAAATGGAAAAAAATGGATAAGTGACTTGCAGTTGCTAGTAAACTACAGTGTATGTAGATGTATCTAACCTGCATGGTTTGGAACCATAATGGCAGCAGAAATGCACCATTTTACAGATGCCAGTGAAGATGGATATGGCACAGTCACATATCTTCTCTTGACTAATGAAGAAGGCAAAAAACACTATTCACTCCTAATGGGATAATACAGAGTGGCACCGCTGAAGCATGTCAGAGTTCCAAGACTGGAGCCATCAGCAGCTGTTGTAGCACTCAAAATGGATAAGATGCTAAAAAGTGAACTTCAGATACCAATGCAAGAATCTGCATTTTGGACTGACAGCATCATAGTACTAAAATACATTTCAATTGAAAACACTCAATTCAAGACTTTTGTTGCCAACAGAATCACAGGATCAGAGATCATTCACAACCTTCACAATGGAAGTACGCCACATTGGCCCTAAATCCAGCAGATCAAGAATCAAGAGGACTGAACATAGAAAAGTTTCTTATTGAAGCCAAAAAAAAACAGACTAAATGAATGATTCACTTACTAAAGATGATCCAGAAATTAAAATCTGTGCAGTTAATGAAAAGTGCAGAAGAGATCAGTGACTCAGTAGATAAACTCATCACCTACCTTATCAGAGAGGATACACTTGAAAAAGTGGTGGCAAGGTTTCTCAAGTATAAAAAAAAATACTGCTACACTTAAAGGATGAAAGAAAGACATTTCAATTTGAAGTCAGTTGATCTTTAATTCATCCAGAAAAACATCACAGAACATATAAAAAAGTACTGACAATAAAACCAAACCAGGTTTCTTTAGAAGACTTGGCTAAATCTGAAGCAGAGCTTCTCCGCCTCAGACATCTACAAGAATTTCCAGAAGAAATAATGAAAAATGCCCATGTAAAATGGAACAGTCAAATCTTTAAACTGAACCCGAAAATACAAGATGGAATACTGCGAGTTGGAGGGATACTCAACAAAACTGCTATGCCAGAAGAAGCTAAACATTATGTAATTCTCCACAACATTCATATATTGCTTCTCTTATATTGCAAAGAAATCTGACACTGTGCACAATTGTGACAGAAATGTTGAAAACCTCAAGTTCTCTCAGGTATCAGGAAAATAATTACAAAGTGCACAACATGCAGAAGATACAATGCTAAAGGGAGATAAAGCAGGAAGACTGTAAGTGTCAATGCTTGCTTGCTGTGTATTTCAGTAATGAATTCAATAAAAATGCTTAAGACTGTTCCTGTCTTCAAAACAATAAAACTGATTTTCTTGGAAACCTGGACTCACCTCCTTCTCTCTCATGCAAGTCTGTGAACCATACATCAAGCCATTCATTTTGCAGAAGAGGACAAATTAAAATTATGCGCTCAGATAATGGAACAAACCTTATTAGAGACTAGCAAAATACCCGCGCTTCGCAGCGGAGAAGTAGTGTGTTAAAGAGGTTATGAAAAAAAAAAGGAAACATTTTAAAAATAACGTAACATGATTGTCAATGTAATTGTGTTGTCATTGT